>NC_143254.1:61051204-61202719 GCF_984573655.1 Nuphar pumila
GGGAGTCATGGCATACTTCTGGCTACCTCGGGAGATATCCCAGCGGACTTGTCAGACACTTTCAATTTGCCGAAAGCTGAAATAAGGTCCATCTTCTGGGCCTTGGACCGAGCCTGCTGCAATACCAGGACTTGATGCTGAGCTTGCATGTCATTTTCAGAGCATGGCCTGATATGCTTCTGCGGTTGAAACGACTGTTCGGTGATGACTACTGTAGAATGACGAGGAAATGGCTCTTTTAGAATATCTATATTTTCATCTTCCGCGCCTTCTACTAGAAGATTTTTATCAATAAGGTCCTGAACAATATTCTTCAGAACAAAGCAGTTCTCAGTATTGTGCCCCACTGTTCTGTGGAACTTGCAGAATTGGTCTTTGAATTTTCCCATAGGAACGGGAGGATCGGCCAGCCTTGGCAACTTGATCATCTCCTTGGTCAACATGTACTCGAGCACAGTCTCGAGTGATTGATCTAATGGAGTGAATTTCCTGTCATAGCTCCATCCCTCATGCTTCACTTTTTCTCGGGGTTTTGGTCCCTGCTGGTTGATATTTTGGAATGCTCTTTTTTAAAACAATTATTTTCAATAAAATTTTGGAAAATCGCCAACCAAAAATATAAAAACCGACTTTCCACAAAGTGGTAAGTACGGGTCGATCCTCAGGGAACAGGAATTAATAACTACAATTCTAGAAAATTTAATTTATTAATATCAAATGGCAATCTACAATTATAAAGTGAATACAACTACAATTAAGCACTAAAAGAACATTAAACAAGCATTCAGTCTTCTGCTCCACACCAAGGATATTTCTGTCTTTTCGCCATTTAGAGAATCTTCTCACTTGTATAATAACCCTGGAAACTAAATATGCTTTTCAACCTAAAAATGCAGAAAAGTACAAAGTTAGTTTTCTATTTTAATTATGCAAACTACAACTAAAACTATATCTAATTCTACGAAAATAATAAACAAATGCTACTTATCAAACAAAAATTAAATAAAATACTAAATTAATTTTAAAATTAACCAAATTACTTTTACTAATGCTGTATGATGATTATGCAACTTCTAAAATACAGAAACTACTGAAAACAAACCTAAAATGCCGAAATTAAGAAAATTACGAAACTGCCCCTAACTAGTGTAAACTAGCAATCTGACAGGTTATCGGAAAACCACTGTTTGACAGGGCAAACGAGGTCCGATTTTCCCGAAATTTGTTTTGTTCTGCAACTGACAGATTAAACAAATTGACAGTTTTACAGAATTGAAAAACAGTATCTGGAACTCCAGATATAAGCGTTTCAAATCTGGGAAAAATCAGGATATCGTCAGTCCTGTAATTTAAAATCCAGAAAAAGCGGTTTTCACAAAACGCTTAAAAATCAGACCAAATCAACTCCGGATGAGCTGAAATTTGGTCTGCAGTTAAATAACACATTAATAAAGTGAATAGAAGAAAAAAATTTGGAAAACACAGAATTTTTGCTCAGAAAATAATTCTGTTGCGACAGGGCAAAAATCTGGTTTTTATTTGAGTGCACTATTCACTTTATGAACCTATTTACCCCCTATCAAATGTAATCTACACCTAATGCAATCTAAATGACACTGTATAACAGTGTATATGCAGATGAATATTAGGAAAACACTAAATGCACGACGAACAAAACACTACAAGCAGTTTATGACTAGAACGAAGTTAACTAACAATGGAAATGCAACTATGCTCAATAATAAAATACAATCTAACTACTAAGTTAACTAATATCTAACTATCATTCAAACCACAATGAAACACATTTCATACATACTAAATAAATACGCTATACGTACACACACTTCTACACTAAAACTAAATTAGATAAATAAACTAATTAATATAGAAATCAAAAGAAATAATAAGAAATGACTTACTTAACTAAAGAACGAAGGCTAAGGTTAGGTTTCACTTGGTTGACTCGACTAGGATCGGTTTCGACTTGAGTAGGTTCAGTTTGGGTTTGGATGCACTCGGATGGGATTAGGTAGGTTCGATTTGACTAGGTTGAAAGAGATAGGTTCGAGCTAAGGTTGACTCACTAATTGGATTCGGTTTTGAGTTACCTTAATCAACTAGGTTCGGTTGACTTAGGTGGACTCGGTTTGACCTTAGTTAAGGTTGGGTTGGGTTTGGCTAAGGTTGACTCGATCTCGGATTGGTCTTGACTTGGACTTAGGCTAGGCTAGGGTTTGAACTTGGTTTAGGATAGACTTAGTCAACTAGATTCGGGTTGACTTAGACTCAACTAAGTTGGACTCAACTTAGGTTCGACTAGGCTCGAATGGGCTAAGGTAAGCTCGGTTTGACTCACTAGGTTTAGACTAAGTTTTTACCCGAGTTAGGTCTTTGACTAGGTTTGACCAAGGTTGGGTTTTGGATTTAGGTCTAGCAAGACTAGGATGAACTCGGTTTAGGTAGGCTTGAACTAAGTGGAATCAACTAGGTTTGACTTAGATAGGTTAGGTAGACTAGGTTGACCTAACTTAGGTTAGGGTTGACTCCACTAAGCTTGACTAAGGTTGGGCTTTGGTCTTAGACTCGACCTAAATGCGGTTTAGGCTTTGACTTGGGCTAGGCTAGGTTTTGACTAGGCTCAAAGGGGGTGTAGACTAGGGGTTGACTCGACCTAGGCTCGGTTTGACTAGGTTAGGTCTAGACTAAAGTAGTAACCTCCTAATTAAGCTACAATTAATCCAAAGTTCACGATTTTAATGGAGGAGGTTGAAAAAGGAATGTAATAATTACCAATGTTCAAACTTTGAAATGCTTTGGATTCTCAAAAATCGCCCCATTTAAAGAGGGAGTTACACTCCTTAATTGCCTTTAATGCCTTTTTGGAAATCTGAAAAGGCCAATCTAGAAATCCACGATTTTTGCTTTTCAAGATGGAATTAAAATGCTTTTAATGCTCTATGGAAATCGTGTAACCTAGATTGGAATTTTGGTTTAATTGCAAAACACTTTCCAAAGTTAAGGAGTAACTCCTTCTTTAATACACATTCAAAATTCAAATTTTCCTTAAATGCCTCACACGATTTTTGAAGAATATCCTTTTTCCAAAAGCTTTCCAATTTTCAATTACTTTAATTACCTCCCTTCTCCAAAAATCGCCAACTTCAATGGATGCTACTTTCTAAACTAATAGACTTAATTATACCTAGGGAACAAAAGAACTTATATGGAAAATCGATTTCCTAGGAGTTAATGCTAACCTAATTCCAAAACTTACCTAAATGCCACCCTAAAAACGGCCAAAACAATAAACCCTAATACATTGAACCTAGACACCTTCCTAACTCAACTAATGACCATTAAGACTTTCTAAAAATCGACCAAGAGCTCAAGGAGAGCTCTAATGGCTGCCGCCCACCTCGGGGAAGAAGAAGAACTACACGAAAATAAAAAAAATAAAAAAAATATATAAAATTATAAACTAACGAAAAGCAATAAAACCAAGTAACTACTATTTTGATAAAACTAAGTTAGAAAATATTAAAAATGACTCCTAATTACACAAAGGCTAACAATAACATAACTATGCTGGACTTAAAATCATAAAAAAAATTAAAGAAAACTTGATTTTTATAATTTTCAATAATACACTCAAACACCAAAACGAAAAATGATTAAAACAATTAAGTAAATCAATCCTAAAACAATGGAACGACTAACACCAATTTATGCTACTGTTAACACACTAAACACACAGCAAGCAACACAACTTACCACTCTAAACCCCCTTTTAACAAAAATATAAAGATCGGCTAGAATATCCCTAGCCGAATTTTTTTTTTTCTTTTTTCAAAAATAAAATCAAAACGAACCACACACACAACCCACGACTTAGAATAAACTAAAATGAAATTTCCAAATGAGATTTTCAGCAACACAATACAAGACACAAGCTGGACAAAACAAAAATAGCAAAACAGAAAAATATTTTTGTAGAAATCAAGAATCGGCTAGAAAAAGTCTAGCCGATTTTTCTTCTTTTCAAGCAAAAACAACACACAAACAAACCTAACGACTAAGATGAATCAAAATGAAATTTGTGTCTGAGATTTTCTAAAAAGAAAACACCTATAACACGCTGGAAACAAAAACCCAAATCGACTAGAAAAGCCTCTTGCCGATTTGCACGTTTTAGATAAAAACGATGGAAAAACACAAATCGAATACACAACCAATGAAAGAAAACCTAATCTAACGTGCTGGTCTGTGCACGCATGCTATTCTAAGGTTGAAATAAAAAGAAAAACAAGAAACATACAGAAAATAACAAAACAAAAACCACACACACAAATCGGTTTTATCTAGAAGAGAAGGAAGAAGAAGACCTATCTTTTGGAAGATCCGACGACCGGGGGGGTGAAGAAGAGCGGACCGTGGCTGGATGTAGACGTCTTCTACAGTTCAAGGATGCTGTACTTCACCAAAAACGGCACCTATTGCAGCTGCTACACGTTGGAGATCCACCGATGATGGCATGTGAGCCGATTCGCGATCGGAGGGTGTAGAAAGCCGGATGGAGGTAGGGCCGGCTCACCTTGGTGGTGTGTTGCGCACTCCCGCCCAAGGTTAATGGTCTCCACCTCTGCTACACCTGCAAAAGTACAGAAAAATGGTGAAAAGACAGCAAGGAATAAGAAAGAAAGGAAAAGAAACCAAAGAAAGCTTGAAAATATGCTTGAAAATCAAGCATAGGTCGATCTTCAATGGCCAACACTTGGGGAAGATGGAGAGGAAGGAGCTGCTGCTGTAGAGTCACTGTAGGGGGCGTCCAAACACAGCCAAAGACGCCTAGGGTTCTTGAAAAAAAACTATTTATAGTTTTGACATTTTTCAGAAAGAGTGTTAAAAAATAAAATATTGCTAGGCGCCACTTTCTGGGGGGTTTTTAGAAAAAAATTTTGAAATGAGTATGGATAGGTGTGTGGGTTGGGTTTTGGGCTTTCTAAGAGTTGATCCAAGGTCCAATTGACCTAATTGGGTCGGATATGGATCCGATCCACCTCGAAATCCGTGCCCAAACACTGAAATAGCCATAACTCTCTCATTTTAACTCCGATTTTTCTGAAATTCGAACCATAGCCCCTTACTATCAAAACACATCTAAACATGGGTTTAAAACCTTGAACTTGATACAAAACGCATGAAAAACTTGTTTACATGATGTGCATTTCATGCATCATCAAATACCCCCATGCTTGAATGTTTGTTAGTCCCTTAACAAACCCTAATCATGATATGCACTGAAGACAAGAAATGCTAAGCATGAATGCATAATACTACCTCACTTTCGTAGGAATCACGGTTGCATTTAGCGTATGCAACAAGCCCTTTAAACCCCTAGCTTACACTAGTGGACGAGTAAGGTCTCGTGAGGGTTTGCAGCGATGCTACCCACAAACATCAATAAAATGCAAGGATGATCTTTCAAAAATATTAGGCTCTTAAGAATGCAGTTGTAACAAATATTTCATGTAATTGACATTCTCAAAACAAGTTTAAAAATCTCATGCCTCCACAGTAAAAATTCTTTTCCTTCACTTTTCTAATATTGTAGCTAGTTCATGATTTTTCTCCGAAAGTCAAGTATTCTCATGTTTTACTCATTTATTCTCACTTGTATATTTTCTGCACAGTAATGCACATATATACTTAAGCAATGAAAATTTTCTCATTCAGCACATTCTTTTTCTTTCATTTTCAACTTTTGATCTCTTGCGCATTCTTCTCATATGAGCACTATTTCGAATAGTCAGTTTTCGTGACCCGTGTAGCGAGCTTTGGGTCAGTGACTCCCAAGTCGGCCGACCTTAGGGCACTAGATACAGAGTATCCCTCAGACTTAATTGCTCGAGTCACTAGACCTTCTATTCTAATAGTTTACGTATAGTCTTCCTCTTGTCATGTGCAATGTCTCTATCTCTTAGGCTTTCTATGCAGTCCATGTAACAAGCTTTCGAACCGGTGGCTCCCAAACCAGCTGGCTTTGGGGCACCAGATGTAAAACACCCTTCAGATTCTACTTACTCGAACTACAAAGGCCACAGATATCGACTTAGACAAGAGATGATCTCCTTCGTTATCCTTTTCGTTAAGATACTCAAACACTTCATCTCGTGTCTGAGTTCTACTACTAGGATTCACAAAGACATCAACAACTAAACGTAACTCTATTCTTTTAAACTCATTTTTCAAACCCATCTTTCCATTGCTTATTTCTTTCACAAAACATACTGTGCATACTTATACAAAAGTGATTCAAAATTTTCTAACAATCAAATACTATCTTTTCTTTGAATTATCTCATAAACAACTACTATATTTGATTCAGTTCAGAAAAAAAAAATTTATGGGGCTTAAAAAATTTTTAAACTGTTAGATTATGCCAAAAACAATCATATATGCTACACTTTGTTCTTAAATGCCTACTTTGATTACCAGTCATACAAAAAAAAAAAAAAAAAATTGTGTATTTTTGTGTGCATGCATCTAAACCACCCCCCCATGCTTGAATGACACTGTCTCTAGTGGCATACAAAATGAATAAAAATGTAATGCAAATGCACATTAAAAGACACTAACAAAAATATGGGAGAAAGGATAGATACAACCTGATTTGCTCTGAGCTTTTGAAGTTGATTTTCCTCTGATTCTTGAATTCTTTGAAAACTCTTCTCTGTACCTGGTAATTGATACACTAATTGTTAAGTTCATCCTGCATACATCAAAACACAAATTAGCACATGTGAAATGAAATACTAAATAAATAAAAACTCTGAAATGAAAAATAAATAATGTACATATGATACATCCCTCTGGTCGAATCTTCATGCCTTCGTGAGATGCACTATCTCACACTCACCATCCTGTAAGGCATCTGAAATGAATGGCTTCAGTCTTTGCCCATTTACTTTGAATGTACCTTGGGTCATAGGATCGAATAATGTCACTGCTCCATGGGGAAATACTTCTTTTACAATGTATGGACCTGTCCATCTCGATCTTAACTTTCCTGGGAATAAATGTAAACGAGAATTGTATAGCCACACTTTCTGATCTGGCTCAAACACTTTTCTGACAATATGCTTATCATGAAATGCTTTTGTGCGAGCCTTGTATAATTTGGCATTCTCATATGCATCATTCCTGAGTTCCTCTAATTCTGAGAGCTGCAGTGCTCTCTCTTTGCCAGCCTGGGTGAGGTCAAAATTTAATTTCTTGATAGCCCAGTACGCTCTATGTTCTAACTCGACAGGAAGATGACATGCTTTCCCGAATACAAGGCGATACGGGGACATGCCAATGGGAGTCTTAAATGCAGTTCTATATGCCCAAAGTGCATCATCTAAGCGCTGGGACCAATCCTTGCGGTCCGGACGAACTGTCTTTTCTAAAATTCGCTTAATCTCCCTATTGGACACTTCAACCTGTCCACTAGTCTGCGGATGATATGGAGTGGTGAATCTATGATTGACAGAATATCTTCTCAGCAGAGAAGCTATCTGAACATTCCTAAAATGCTTGCCACCATCGCTAATCATCGCACGTGGCACTCCAAAACGACTGAAAATGTTGTGCTTAATGAACTTAAGCACTACTCTGTGATCATTGGTCTTGGTGGCCACAGCCTCGACCCACTTGGACACATAATCAACCGCCACCAGAATATATAAATTTCCGAATGAGGGCGGAAATGGTCCCATGAAATCAATGCCCCAAACATCAAAAATTTCGACTATCAAAATCGGTAGCAAGGGCATCATGTCCCTCTTGGACATGTTTCCAATCTGCTGACATCGCAGGCATCGCCTACAGAACTCATGAGCGTCCCTGTGGAGTGTGGGCCAATAAAATCCTGACTGCAAAACCTTTGCAGTCGTCTTCCTACTACTAAAATGCCCTCCACAGGCTAACGAATGGGAAAAATTCAAAATGGATTGGTATTCCTCCTCCGGAACGCATCTCCTAATGATCTGATCTGCACAGTATTTGAACAACTCCGGTTCATCCCAATAATAGTGCCTCACCTGAGATAGGAACCTCTCACGCTCATTCTTGTTCCAATGCTCAGGTATCTGCCTCGAAACCAGATAGTTCACAATATCTGCAAACCAGGGTAACTGCGATGTACTGACTGACATGATCTGCTCATCGGGGAAAGAATCACTGATCGGTCTCTGATCCTGCGTAGTCTCCACGATCAGTCTGGAAAGATGGTCTGCTACTACATTCTCGCTTCCCTTCTTATCTCGAATCTCGAGATCAAACTCCTGTAGTAGTAGGACCCAACGAATTAATCTCGGTTTGGTGTCTTTCTTATTCAACAAATATTTCAATGCAGAATGATCAGAATAGACAACCACCTTCGAACCGAGTAAATAGGACCTAAATTTATCCAATGCGAAAACTACCGCAAGTAGTTCCTTCTTTGTCGTAGTATAATTCATCTGTGCATCAGACAGAGTTCTACTCGCATAGTAGATCACATAGGGCTTCCTATCAATGCGTTGTCCTAGAATGGCCCCCATAGCATAATCAGAAGCATCGCACATAATCTCAAATGGGAGAGTCCAATCTGGAGGTCTCAAAATAGGTGCAGTAATCAAGGCCTCTTTGAGAATCTCAAAGGCCTTCATACAATCCTCACCGAAAACAAAGGGCTGGTCTTTCTCCAATAACGTGCAAAGCGGTCGAAAGATTTTGCTGAAATCTTTTATGAACCGCCTGTAAAATCCCGCATGCCCTAAAAATGATCGAATCTGCCTCACAGAGGTGGGTGGAGTCAAACAAGAAATGGATTCCACCTTCGCTCTGTCAACCTCAATACCACGCTTGGACACAATGTGTCCAAGTACAATCCCCTCCTGGACCATAAAATGGCTCTTTTCCCAACTCAGGACGAGATTGGTCTCCACACACCTACTCAGTACTCGAGCAAGTTTGTGGAGGCAATCTTCAAAAGAAGAGCCATACACAGAAAAGTCGTCCATAAAAACTTCCATCACATCATCAATCATGTCCGAGAAGATAGCAAGCATGCACCTCTGAAAAGTAGCCGGGGCATTACAAAGCCCAAAAGGCATACGTCTAAATGCGAAGGTGCCATAAGGACATGTAAACGTGGTCTTCTCTTGGTCGTCAGGATGGACAGCTAGCTGATTGTATCCTGAATATCCGTCTAGAAAGCAGTAGTAGCTCTGTCCTGCGAGTCGCTCTAAGATCTGAT
Organism: Nuphar pumila; assembly: GCF_984573655.1. Classification (NCBI taxonomy): domain Eukaryota; kingdom Viridiplantae; phylum Streptophyta; class Magnoliopsida; order Nymphaeales; family Nymphaeaceae; genus Nuphar; species Nuphar pumila. The sequence goes on from NC_143254.1 coordinate 61,060,488, forward strand.
CAATGAATGGCAATGGGAAATGATCTTTCCTAGTTGCCACATTCAACTTCCTATAATCGATGCATACTCGCCATCCTGTAGTGGTCCTCATCGGAATTCTCTCACCCTTCTCATTCTCAACCACAGTGAGTCCTGACTTCTTCGGCACAACTTGAATCGGACTGACCCACTGACTATCAGAAATAGGGTAAATGATTCCGGCATCCAACCACTTCACCACCTCTTTCTTCACCACTTCCTTCATGTTGGGATTTAGCCTTCTCTGCATATCCCTAAATGGCTTGATTTCCTCATTACAATGGATCCTATGCATGCAGAATGAAGGATCAATCCCCTTTAGATCCGCTACTCCCCATCCAATCGCTGCCTTGTGCTCTCGAAGAATAGTCAGCAATCTCTGTTCCTGTTCCTCAGTGAGCAAGGACGAGATGATCACAGGCAGAGTCTCATCATCTCCGAGGTATGCATACTTGAGTGAATCCGGTAAGGGTTTCAACTCAAGTTTCGGAGGTGACTCGATCGACGATTTGGCGGGGGTCTCCGCAAGTGGTGGAAGAGGTTCCCTGACTGCTCCCCAAGGTGGTCTCTCCGACGACACTCTAGACACATCTACACTATCTAAACCGCTATTCTTCTCTATATGGTACAAATCTAAAGAATCCTCAGTAATGTACAACTCGGGCTGCTCCTCCACTAACTCCTGTGCAATGTCTACATGAAAGCAGTCCATGTCTCCTGCTGGTCCCATCGCGGCATTGAAAATATTCAGCTTTACCTTCCTATTGCCAAATGAGAGATCCATGGCTCCAGTTCTACAATTGATGCACGCATTGGCAGTCGCCAAGAATGGTCTGCCTAAAATAATCGGAGTCTGGTGCTGGCTGTCTACTCCTTCCATATCAAGGATAATGAAATCGACTGGAAAATAAAAGTCATCCACTTTAACTAGCACGTCCTCCAAGACACCTCTCGGTACCTTGACGGAACGATCTGCCAGTTGAAGTGTAATCGGAGTCGATCTCATCTCCCCTAACCCGAAAGAATCAAAGAAATATCCGGGCAGAATGTTCACGCTTGCTCCAAGATCGAGCAATGCGCGTTCTATCCGGATGTTCCCTATAGTACAAGCAATGATAGGTGCTCCAGGGTCCTTGAGCTTGGGTGGTGTCTGATGCTGAAGTACTGAACTCACCTGCTCAGTCAGATGGACCCTGTTAGGAACTCGCTCTCTAGATTTCCTCTTTTGCGTACATAGCTCCTTCAGGAATTTGGCATAAGCCGGCACCTGCTGAATAGCATCGAGCAAAGGTAGGTTGATCTGCACATGCTTGAAGATATCAAGCATGTCCTGGATCTTCGCACCTTGCTTCCCTCTATAACCAGGAGACTCTAATGCTTTGGGATAGGGTGGTGGGGGAATATACTCTGCTGGCTCCTCCTCTTTGCGAGAAGGCTCACTCCTATCCTTCTTCTTCTCTGAGGATAAAGATGATGAAGGTGATGATGGGGATGGGGATGATGATTGAGCCGACGTAGGTGAAACAATGGTCTCTGGCTCCTCTATCTTCTCTCTACTCTCAACGTGATACTCACGTCCACTTCTCAAGGCCATAACTGATTTAGCCTGCTGCTGTGTCTCAGTATGAAATAGGCCTCCAGTCATCTGGTCCTTACCCTTCGGGTTCATGACAGCCTGACTCGGCAATGTACCCTCGGGTCTCCTACTAATAGCCTCAGCTAACTATCCCATTTGCGACTCTAACTTCGCAATGGACTGCGTATGTGAGCTCAAAATCTGGCTACACTTCTCGAAGGTGTTCTGATTAGAGGTTTTCACCTCTTGGAATGCCTGGAGAAGTCTCTCCTCAAAAGATGTCTGCGGGGCAGACTCCTGCTGAATCGGGGAAGGAACTGAAGAAGAAGAAGACTGAGCATAGTTCGGTCTTTGAAATGGCTGAGTAAAAGATGGCTGCCGAACTGGCTGAGAGGAAGAAGGCATCTGTATAGAAGACTGTGGATTCTTCCATGAAAAATTGGGATGGTTACGCCAACCCGGATTATATGTCGATGAAAATGGGTTATTTGGCGGTCTGACGTAACCCTGAGCTGCCTGAACTTGTTCTTGAACAAATTCAGGGTACTGAGCTGCTGAAGGGCACTCAGTGATCTCGTGTGCCGGACTGGCACAAAGAGTACACACCTGCTGTGTAGTGGATGGTCCTGAGAGAAGCTGGTCCAGCTTCTGAGCAATCATGTCTACTTTACACTGTAGTGCAGTAGATGGACCAATCTCAAGAACGCCAGCTTTCTTCTGAATGCTGGGTGTGGCTCTATCAGAATGAGAGCTCGAAGCATGGTGGAGTGAATTCTCAGCCAATGTATCAAATAGCCTCCATGCTTCGTCCTCGCTCTTCAGCATGAATGTCCCACCGCATGAAGAGTCGATCATCTGACGATTCTTGTCAGACAATCCATCATAGAAACTCTGCACCAGTTGCCATTTCGGCACCTGATGATGGGGGCATTTCCTGAGGAGATCCTTCATTCTCTCCCAGGTCTCATGAAAGCGCTCACCATCTAGCTCTGAAAAGCTAGTGATGGCTCTACGATATTGGTTCGTGCGACCAATGGGAAAGTATTTCCGAAGAAACTCCTGTTGCAACTGATCCCAGGACTCTATTTCTACAGAATCTAAGGACTTTAGCCAATACTTGGCTTTGTCCTTCAATGAAAAAGGGAATAGAGTCAACCTCAACGCATCATCATCGAAATTCTGTATCTTAACAGTAGAACAGATTTCGAGGAATTCATCTAAGTGTCGGTAGGGATCCTCATGACTAAGGCCATAAAAGGATGGAAGCATTTGAATAATGCTGGCCTTAATCTCATAATGTGGCGCTCCTACATCGGGTCTCCGAATGCAGGATGCCTGAACATAGTCTGTGGGAATGAAGTATTCCCGCAGAGGGCGTGAAAGAACTGGGGGTGGAGGTGGAGGATTCATGTCAGCCATTGTTGCCGAACTTCGATGAGAATGTAAAATTCTCTCTGGGTTGTCAACAAATGGGTGTAATGGGGTTCCTAGACCTCGTCGACCCTGCATACACTGGTACTAAGACCAGATGTAAGCAAACGACCTAACTAAAAAATTAAACTAGCACAGATACTAAAATGTAAATAAGCAAATAACAGTAACTAAAAACAAGCAAATATGCTATATAGCTATGTCAGAATTCTATACTAAATAATTAAATAACAAAGTAAACTATTCTAAAATGCTAAAACAAATAAATACAGGAAATCACAAACTATGTTTTTCTAAAACCCACCTGTCTAATCGCTCCTTGCAGAATGATAATTAAGTGAATCCTAAAAAGAACAATATGTGAATCCTATATTTACTAACTATGTTAATCCTATATTCACTTACTAATCCTACTAACTAAAAAGAAAACAACTAATTAACTAACTAAAACAAAATAATAATAAATTAAACTCTAAGAAATAAAGTAATTAATTCGCCGTTCCCCGGCAACGGCGCCAAAATTTGGTTGATATTTTGGAATGCTCTTTTTTAAAACAATTATTTTCAATAAAATTTTGGAAAATCGTCAACCAAAAATATAAAAACCGACTTTCCACAAAGTGGTAAGTACGGGTCGATCCTCAGGGAACAGGAATTAATAACTACAATTCTAGAAAATTTAATTTATTAATATCAAATGGCAATCTACAATTATAAAGTGAATACAACTACAATTAAGCACTAAAAGAACATTAAACAAGCATTCAGTCTTCTGCTCCACACCAAGGATATTTCTGTCTTTTCGCCATTTAGAGAATCTTCTCACTTGTATAATAACCCTGGAAACTAAATATGCTTTTCAACCTAAAAATGCAGAAAAGTACAAAGTTAGTTTTCTATTTTAATTATGCAAACAACAACTAAAACTATATCTAATTCTACGAAAATAATAAACAAATGCTACTTATCAAACAAAAATTAAATAAAATACTAAATTAATTCTAAAATTAACCAAATTACTTTTACTAATGCTGTATGATGATTATGCAACTTCTAAAATACAGAAACTACTGAAAACAAACCTAAAATGCCGAAATTAAGAAAATTACGAAACTGCCCCTAACTAGTGTAAACTAGCAATCTGACAGGTTATCGGAAAACCACTGTTTGACAGAGCAAACGAGGTCCGATTTTCCCGAAATTTGTTCTGTTCTGCAACTGACAGATTAAAAAAATTGACAGTTTTTACAGAATTGAAAAACAGTATCTGGAACTCCAGATATAAGCGTTTCAAATCTGGGAAAAATCAGGATATCGTCAGTCCTGTAATTTAAAATCCAGAAAAAGCGGTTTTCACAAAACGCTTAAAAATCAGACCAAATCAACTCCGGATGAACTGAAATTTGGTCTGCAGTTAAATAACACATTAATAAAGTGAATAGAAGAAAAAAATTTGGAAAACACAGAATTTTTGCTCAGAAAATAATTCTGTTGCGACAGGGCAAAAATCTGGTTTTTATTTGAGTGCACTATTCACTTTATGAACCTATTTACCCCCTATCAAATGTAATCTACACCTAATGCAATCTAAATGACACTGTATAACAGTGTATATGCAGATGAATATTAGGAAAACACTAAATGCACGACGAACAAAACACTACAAGCAGTTTATGACTAGAACGAAGTTAACTAACAATGGAAATGCAACTATGCTCAATAATAAAATACAATCTAACTACTAAGTTAACTAATATCTAACTATCATTCAAACCACAATGAAACACATTTCATACATACTAAATAAATACGCTATACGTACACACACTTCTACACTAAAACTAAATTAGATAAATAAACTAATTAATATAGAAATCAAAAGAAATAATAAGAAATGACTTACTTAACTAAAGAACGAAGGCTAAGGTTAGGTTTCACTTGGTTGACTCGACTAGGATCGGTTTCGACTTGAGTAGGTTCAGTTTGGGTTTGGATGCACTCGGATGGGATTAGGTAGGTTCGATTTGACTAGGTTGAAAGAGATAGGTTCGAGCTAAGGTTGACTCACTAATTGGATTCGGTTTTGAGTTACCTTAATCAACTAGGTTCGGTTGACTTAGGTGGACTCGGTTTGACCTTAGTTAAGGTTGGGTTGGGTTTGGCTAAGGTTGACTCGATCTCGGATTGGTCTTGACTTGGACTTAGGCTAGGCTAGGGTTTGAACTTGGTTTAGGATAGACTTAGTCAACTAGATTCGGGTTGACTTAGACTCAACTAAGTTGGACTCAACTTAGGTTCGACTAGGCTCGAATGGGCTAAGGTAAGCTCGGTTTGACTCACTAGGTTTAGAATAAGTTTTTACCCGAGTTAGGTCTTTGACTAGGTTTGACCAAGGTTGGGTTTTGGATTTAGGTCTAGCAAGACTAGGATGAACTCGGTTTAGGTAGGCTTGAACTAAGTGGAATCAACTAGGTTTGACTTAGATAGGTTAGGTAGACTAGGTTGACCTAACTTAGGTTAGGGTTGACTCCACTAAGCTTGACTAAGGTTGGGCTTTGGTCTTAGACTCGACCTAAATGCGGTTTAGGCTTTGACTTGGGCTAGGCTAGGTTTTGACTAGGCTCAAAGGGGGTGTAGACTAGGGGTTGACTCGACCTAGGCTCGGTTTGACTAGGTTAGGTCTAGACTAAAGTAGTAACCTCCTAATTAAGCTACAATTAATCCAAAGTTCACGATTTTAATGGAGGAGGTTGAAAAAGGAATGTAATAATTACCAATGTTCAAACTTTGAAATGCTTTGGATTCTCAAAAATCGCCCCATTTAAAGAGGGAGTTACACTCCTTAATTGCCTTTAATGCCTTTTTGGAAATCTGAAAAGGCCAATCTAGAAATCCACGATTTTTGCTTTTCAAGATGGAATTAAAATGCTTTTAATGCTCTATGGAAATCGTGTAACCTAGATTGGAATTTTGGTTTAATTGCAAAACACTTTCCAAAGTTAAGGAGTAACTCCTTCTTTAATACACATTCAAAATTCAAATTTTCCTTAAATGCCTCACACGATTTTTGAAGAATATCCTTTTTCCAAAAGCTTTCCAATTTTCAATTACTTTAATTACCTCCCTTCTCCAAAAATCACCAACTTCAATGGATGCTACTTTCTAAACTAATAGACTTAATTATACCTAGGGAACAAAAGAACTTAAATGGAAAATCGATTTCCTAGGAGTTAATGCTAACCTAATTCCAAAACTTACCTAAATGCCACCCTAAAAACGGCCAAAACAATAAACCCTAATACATTGAACCTAGACACCTTCCTAACTCAACTAATGACCATTAAGACTTTCTAAAAATCGACCAAGAGCTCAAGGAGAGCTCTAATGGCTGCCGCCCACCTCGGGGAAGAAGAAGAACTACACGAAAATAAAAAAAATAAAAAAAATATATAAAATTATAAACTAACGAAAAGCAATAAAACCAAGTAACTACTATTTTGATAAAACTAAGTTAGAAAATATTAAAAATGACTCCTAATTACACAAAGGCTAACAATAACATAACTATGCTGGACTTAAAATCATAAAAAAAATTAAAGAAAACTTGATTTTTATAATTTTCAATAATACACTCAAACACCAAAACGAAAAATGATTAAAACAATTAAGTAAATCAATCCTAAAATAATGGAACGACTAACACCAATTTATGCTACTGTTAACACACTAAACACACAGCAAGCAACACAACTTACCACTCTAAACCCCCTTTTAACAAAAATATAAAGATCGGCTAGAATATCCCTAGCCGAAATTTTTTTCTTTCTTTTTTCAAAAATAAAATCAAAACGAACCACACGCACAACCCACGACTTAGAATAAACTAAAATGAAATTTCCAAATGAGATTTTCAGCAACACAATACAAGACACAAGCTGGACAAAACAAAAATAGCAAAACAGAAAAATATTTTTGTAGAAATCAAGAATCGGCTAGAAAAAGTCTAGCCGATTTTTCTTCTTTTCAAGCAAAAACAACACACAAACAAACCTAACGACTAAGATGAATCAAAATGAAATTTGTGTCTGAGATTTTCTAAAAAGAAAACACCTATAACACGCTGGAAACAAAAACCCAAATCGACTAGAAAAGCCTCTTGCCGATTTGCACGTTTTAGATAAAAACGATGGAAAAACACAAATCGAATACACAACCAATGAAAGAAAACCTAATCTAACGTGTTGGTCTGTGCACGCATGCTATTCTAAGGTTGAAATAAAAAGAAAAACAAGAAACATACAGAAAATAACAAAACAAAAACCACACACACAAATCGGTTTTATCTAGAAGAGAAGGAAGAAGAAGACCTACCTTTTGGAAGATCCGACGACCGGGGGGGTGAAGAAGAGCGGACCGTGGCTGGATGTAGACGTCTTCTACAGTTCAAGGATGCTGTACTTCACCAAAAACGGCACCTATTGCAGCTGCTACACGTTGGAGATCCACCGATGATGGCATGTGAGCCGATTCGCGATCGGAGGGTGTAGAAAGCCGGATGGAGGTAGGGCCGGCTCACCTTGGTGGTGTGTTGCGCACTCCCGCCCAAGGTTAATGGTCTCCACCTCTGCTACACCTGCAAAAGTACAGAAAAATGGTGAAAAGACAGCAAGGAATAAGAAAGAAAGGAAAAGAAACCAAAGAAAGCTTGAAAATATGCTTGAAAATCAAGCATAGGTCGATCTTCAATGGCCAACACTTGGGGAAGATGGAGAGGAAGGAGCTGCTGCTGTAGAGTCACTGTAGGGGGCGTCCAAACACAGCCAAAGACGCCTAGGGTTCTTGAAAAAAAACTATTTATAGTTTTGACATTTTTCAGAAAGAGTGTTAAAAAATAAAATATTGCTAGGCGCCACTTTCTGGGGGGTTTTTAGAAAAACTTTTTGAAATGAGTATGGATAGGTGTGTGGGTTGGGTTTTGGGCTTTCTAAGAGTTGATCCAAGGTCCAATTGACCTAATTGGGTCGGATATGGATCCGATCCACCTCGAAATCCGTGCCCAAACACTGAAATAGCCATAACTCTCTCATTTTAACTCCGATTTTTCTGAAATTCGAACCATAGCCCCTTACTATCAAAACACATCTAAACATGGGTTTAAAACCTTGAACTTGATACAAAACGCATGAAAAACTTGTTTACATGATGTGCATTTCATGCATCATCACCTGCTCCAGCTGAAGCGGCTTATTGAATTGCGGGATCGACTTCCCTTTCTGATCATTCCTGTTTGAACCTCCTGCCCCATAACAGAAGTCTCTATTCTGCCCCTTGTGATGATTCCATTTATTATTATTGACAGAATTAGTAAAGTGAGTCTTCTTCTTTGACTCGTTCTGGCCGCTGTTCTTGGTGAAAGTGAAACCTTCATAGAAGCCATTCTCCAGACTTAATTCGAGCCATTCGGCTCGCTCTGTTAATTCAATAAAGGTTCTGGATGGTGCGGTGGAGATGAGGCCTTTCAGAGGCTGCGAGAAATTGCTTAGAATTAAGGACAAAGCATGCCCCTCTGATATGGGATCTCTCATTTTATTACAAGCTGACCTCCAGCGGTGGATAAAATCTCGGGCCTTTTCATTTTCTCTCTGTTCCAGGCCACAGAGGTGGATGAGGGTCGGGAGTGCCTCAGCATTGAATATAAAGCGCTCAATAAACAAATTGACCACTTTATCAAACTCTTTCAGCTCTATGGGATTAATATGCTCTGAATACCATTTTGCTGCAATACCCTCCAAACTGCGAGGGAAACAAAGAAATAAGGCCCTGTTATTCCTCCTGAACTTGGAACACTCTGCGAAGAAAAGGGCGAGGTGCGCCTTTGGATCACCCGAACCATCAAACTTAATGAATTTCTTGGGGAGGTTATCGAGATCATCATCCCCATCCAATCCATCATAGAAGTCTTCGCTGGTGAAGATTTTCTTGCCCTTGTCGCGGGCCTGCAGATCCTTAACCATTTTCATCACATCTTTCAGTTGTGACTGCGTAGGGTCGTCAACAGACTGATTCTTGGATTTGTAAGCTGACCCCTGACCCTGAGTCGACCTTCTGAATTCATATTTATTTTCACATTCCTTGTCAGCATCGTCAGCTGATTCTGACTCATCAGATATTTCCTCGTGACGACTCTGCTTTTTGTTGATCTTCACATTCTTGACGGCCTTACCCTTATCTTTCTGTTTAGTTTGAATTTGCTCAGTACTGGCCTCAGCTTGCTCTGCCAGCATCTTGGTCATCATCTTTTTGAACATGATATACATTTGGGGATCAATGCCATCATCCGCCTGCTGACCCTGACTCTGGATTGATCGAGGTGAGTCCATCTCTTCTTCTGAAGCTACTGAATATGCGACGCCTTCAACTGATGCGGCTTTCTTTCTGGATCTTGTATTGACCATCGGGTATTGCAAATGTTCTCTTGGATGTTGTTGATGCTCTCTGCAGGGCAGAACTGATGGTTAGGCTTCTGAAGGAAATTTGGTTTGGAAGAAAATATTTGTTGAGAATTTTGGTAGACAATTGAAATAATATCTCATTACTAGGGATTGAGTCGTCGCTGGGATTACGACAATTGCGTTGCTATTCTTTGCAAGATAAACAACTGAAAATATGCCTTGTTACCTAGGCGAGGTCGTCAAACCAAAGTGAAATGTAAAAGAATTTTATTGAGGGGAAAAACATGATTTTATCAATAATACACTTGACAGAGGGGAGGGGGACGAACAATTTTCCACCACTCTACAAAATCAGAAGACACACGAGGACCAGGAAAAATAGTAAGACTGACAAAGAAATCCCAGCCATGTCTGGCAGAATGGTATGCTCCGGACCACTGATCTGATGCGAGATCGAATTCTGGCAGAACCCCCGCTAGTGGACGAATCTCTACGCGCTTCTGCCTCTAAGAGAACTGCCTGACACACCGCTCGGGATGATAGTATGCGCAGAAGAACGAGCCAAGTAGTCTGAATCGCTTGCCATAAGTGTAAGTGTATCTGGGAGGTGATTTCTGACGATCAAAGTAGTCCCATACGACTTCTTCCTCCTGAAGGTTGTCGATCAAGAACCGGTATCGCGCAACTGGAAGAAGCTTCTCTCCATTGTATCTGAAGGAACTGGCTCGGACTGGCACATGTCGGAGGAACCAAGACTGCAAGGCATAGGTGCACCCTTCGACTAGAATGGATTCTCCGAGTGCGAAATGAGTCAACCCTCGGTATAGAAAGGCGAGTGCGGCCATGGCTATCGAGAGGCGGCTGGTCTGTTGACTTCCCCATCTCCTCATAAGCTGAACTATTCTGATATCCATGTAATTCCGTCCGTCGGGAAAGAAAGCTAATCCCACCATGCACAGAACCATCGCGTGCTGAATTCTCTCTCGAGCTGTCCTGGACAACGAACTGACTTCCACAAATGTCCCATGCTGTCTGTAGATTTCGAGCAGATCTACATATTCATTTTCATCTTCTTCAAATCAATGGCCAAGACTTGCGTCCTGTCATGCGAGCTAATGCATCCTTAGGGTCCAGACCCTTAACATTAATCAAAAATTGTTTCTCCAATGGATCTCCAGGATGACCGGCTGGCTCGGGCAATCCCATAATCTCTGAAAATTCATCCATCAGTATTGTCATCTCGCCCCACGGAAACCAGAAGGTAGAAGTGCTCGGATTCCACCGCTCTGCTAGTGCATGGATCAAGTTGCCGTTGACTGTCTGCTTTCCCACTGCGGACGCCAGTTCCAATCCACACTCGTCCAGATGGTCCGGAAACATACGAGAGAAGTTTTTGAACCATGAATAATACCACCGGGGAAAGAAGGATCCGGTGCTGAGGACTCGATGTTCGGGAAGACGTTGTCGCACCTCGTAGGAGATGTGACCCTGAGGGAAGACTGAATCAAGCTGACTGGATGCCATCAGAATAGACTGGAAGACATGGAAAATTTGGAATAAGACTTGGAAAATACAGGAATTTTGAGGAAAATGCAGGCAGGATAAAAATAAAGCAGGAAATTCGAGATCCAGAAGACAGGAAAGATGGGAAATCACCCGGAGTTTTAAAGAAAATGGAGGAATTTTATAAAAATCGTCCAGGGTTTTAATATTTCATAAAATGGAGTATTTGAAAATCGTCCAAGGCTTAAAACATGGACAGTACATGGACATAGATTGTGGAATTTTGAGAAAATCGTCCAGTATTTTTAGAAAATTGGGAAAATATGGAAAATAAAAGGAAATGACTATAACATATTCAATCACATTCTGCACAAACAAGTATGCACATACAACATTCCCTAGAAGCTGACTCTAGATGCACAAATTTTGAAATGGCTGTAGGACCTTAATCCTAACTCTAAGGCTCAGATCATCTGTATCCAATCCAGTTATGCCTATATACTCAAGCCAAGGCTCAATGTACGTGGCATAAAATCAATTCCTCCGGTTCTAGGTTCAAGTTCTCCAACATCCTTGAGCACCTGCCGATATACGTTGGACTATGGCCCTTGGTACGTGGCAGGGGGGTTTTCACCCAAATAAGTGGCCCAGTTGTGAGGCTCTGTCCCGAACTATGGTTCTGGAAGAGAGCCCAGCAACGTGAAGACCGGGACAATATAGGTGGGGTGATTTTTGAAAAACATGAGCACATGCAATCAAATAGAAGGCTCTAAGTCCTAAAGAGATAGATTTTTGAAATATTTGAAGAAGCAAGCATTGTTTTCATACAATTCCTAAATTGAGGAGTGTTGTATTAGACCTAAGTCTATGTGAGCATGAATAATTCTCCTCAATATGGTCCTACCAAACCATACCTAGTCTATATGCATTCCATGTCAGCTGGGTTCAAGTCTAGGCTCCTAGGTTCACATGATATCATAAAGCAAAGCTGACATTCCATGGAAATCGATTTTGACAATTTGAACTAAGTAGAGCATTAGATTGATCAGGCAAAGACAGGTCCCATCTCGGTCGCCAAACCTGTTATCATCGCAAAATTTTTACTTTTGCAAATCAAACTGACCTTTGAAAAAGTTTTTGAAAATAACTCGCCTCCGTTTTAAAATGCGGGAAAATTCCGAAGAATGGGACTCGCCTGTCGGTACGAGGTTCAACCGTTCCTGCCACCTTTAACAGGGGTAATTGAACCAAGGATCAATCTTATGCTCTACTCTATTCAACTTGTCTAAATCATATTCTAATTTCTAAATGCACATAGAATCAGGCATGTGCTATGAATTTTCAGAAAATGCACATTTGAAAACATGATGTTTGCTTTGAATGATTGAAATATTTAGAAAATGTAAATCTTGGAAATGATATCACATGAGAAATCATGAAATGGGATTTAAAATGTACTTCTGAGAGAAGTAAAAATCGATTTTGAGAAATCCTTAACATTTAGTGAAAATCGATTCTGAGACTTGGTTTCTCTGAATTCAAACTTTGAAATTGAAATTCTAACTTAGAAAATTTGAATTTGGAACTTGGGAAATACTTGAAATATCCTTTGAAATTCAATGTCTTTGGGAAAATCGATTTTGCTATAAGACTTAGGAGATTTTTAGGAATTCAATTTCCTTGACTTGGATTTTGAATTGGAGTTAACAAATGCATGAAATGAATGAATATGGATATGAGGAATTGAGAAATACTTTTTGTATTTTTGAGAAATGCAGTGCATTTTGAAGTTAGCCTAAGAGTGTAGGCTGAATGTGGCTAATGTGAAGATCATAAATCTGGGTATCATTCGTATTCTGACTATGGCCATAAATACAAATTCCACCAAGTTTATAAACTTCATAGAAGCTAGTGCATGTGCCATTCGTGTAGACCATGGTGAATTTGTAAAAATATGCATGAATCATCATCCATCACACATTAAAATTATAAAAATAAACTATATGCAATGCATCCTAATCTAAGCAGGAAATATAAATTCTTATTCCAAAGTTTAATTACAAATTACATCACTATTGAAATTTAAATACATGAAAAATAAAGTCTTCAATGTACCTGCAAAACTAGAAAACTTGGTTAATGAATATATGTTGGCTTTTCTAGATTTATCCAACAATATCAGGAAATTATTGGATTTTGCTAGATATAAGTCTTTTCCATGATTCCCATAAATCAAAACTAATAAAATATGAAATAAAATTGAATAAATATGAAAGAGAAGATATGGAATTTCTAAATTGGGGTCAAAATGACCAAAATACCCCTCATAACAAGACTATGGCCTTGAAATTAGGGTTTTTAGAAAGATATTTGATAAAATGCAAATTTTGAAATTTGAATGGAATAAACTCAAACCAAATATGCTATGACATGATTAAAAATATGAAATTAGGGTTAGGGATTTCGAAATTTAGGTCAAATGACCAAATTGCCCCCGATAGCAAGACTATGGCCTTGAAATCAGGGTTTTTAGAAATAGATTTTGGTAAAAATTTAGGTTTTATGCACTAAATGAAATCAAATGAGCATCAAATTAAACCTAAAGCATCCTAATATGATTATAAACATGATTAAACCCTAAAAATATATGCTTATGCACGAAAATCCAATAATATCTCAAATTTTGTGATTTTTGCAGTGTTTTTTGGATCTTTCAGGAACCCGGTTTTGCAATTTGCTTAATTCAGCCATCAAATGGATTACAAAATCCATAAAAATTGGTACCTGCACTTGTTATAACCCTAATGTCGAATTGGAATTATAAAAATATTTTTTTGACATTAAATTAATCCGAAAATTGCATTAAACCCTAAAAATATGCTATTTTTGACCTAATTCACCAACCAGTCTCAGTCCAAGACCTAAACCAGGGGTCAAATCTCCATATAAATTTATGAAATTTTACAGGAACTAACTAGAAAGAAAAAAAGAGATTTCCCAATTTACATATCGTAAAAATCATCTCCGGTTAGGGAGAAACCCTTCCGACAATCGGAGCTAAAATATATCACTCTTAACAGGGATCAAAACAGCTATTCCAGATTGAAAATACAGGAATAAATAGAAATATTAAATAAAAATTTCTGAAATTTTAGTGGTGAACAGTAGACAGAAAAATAACAGTACTCACTTTTTACATATCTAGAATCGGATCTGTGGTTCGGGATTTATGACTAACACAAGTCTGATTAGGGTTTTGGTAAACCCTAACGAGCTTTAAAATTAAAAACAGATTCTCTAAAACGGAAAAAATACTAAACAATGATAAAAAAATCCGAACATTTCACAGAAGACAGATCTACTCAATGTGAATCCATAGCACTTTACAGATCTGAAATCGGATATAAGATGAGAGAAATATCATAACAGCAAGTTACCTTCTTGATTTTAACCACGATTTTAAAGCTTTAAAAACCCGATTTGATGTCTGATTTTTTTGACAGGGTTCCTTAGATCCAAAACCTCTGATTTTTCTACAGTAACTCAATAACTCATGCATGCACCACATATAAAAAAATCAAAAATAAAAAATGAGTGCTTCCATCCGAAATAACATCATCTTTACTGTTCTAAACCTAGAACACACAGAAATTTAAGAAACTTGAAAAACCATGCATTAACTAATATAAATAAATAAAATAAACCATAAAACAATAAATAAAACTTATTTCTATGCTATAGAACGTAAAACAAACATGAATAAACCATGAAAATAAAATAAAAACAGGGAATCAATGGCTGGAATTTGATATCACCTTTAAAACATAGATTTAACCCATTAAAAAGGGCAAATCATATATTTTATTGGTTATTAATGCAAAGAATCATATTAAAATCAATTCTAATGGATTTAAATCTCTGTAAATCACCCAAAACAGGGTTAGATCACCTTCTTGGATTGTTCTTGCTGATTCTTGATGGTTCTTGAGGTTGAATCCATGGTTTAATCCATGAAGATGATGGTACCAATAGCTAAATCATGTTTAAAACAATGAAAAACATTAAATAAAAACTAAAAATTAGAGAAAATAGTTACCTTGAGGTTGCTGCAATGGAGGAAGGGCTGGAGAGGAGAGAGAAGCTCCAAGAATCCAAAGGAAAACCAATTGGGAAAATCGACCCCCTTATGGCCTCTAATTATAGAAAATTTTTTAGGTTTAAAAATTGACAATTTTGAAAATTTTGGACTCTAAAGGGGGGGGGGCGATTTTGGGGTGGAGTTACCTAACTACCCCTAGTCTAAATTATCCTAAATAATGCCTAATTAACCCCTATCTAATCCTAAAAATCACCCAAATGTGGTGCCACTTGGCATTTTCTCACATTGGGTTTTTAAAACACCTTTAAAAACCTTTTAAAAATACTAGTTTTAAAAACTAACTTTCAAAATGAGTTTTTTTTCAAAATGGTTTTGACTCTTCTAAACCTCTAACACTAACCAAGACATCAACTAACCCTAGTCTAGCCCTGACTGACTCGAATATGGCACCACCCCGAGTGGGCCCTACTTGAGTTTTTCAAAAAAAAAAAAATGATTTTAAAACTTGAAATTGAAGGAGTTTTCAAAAGCTTTTCAAAAGCAAACTTTGAAATTGAAATTTTTGAAATGATATAGGATCCTAACTGAATTAGAATTCCTCTGGATATGGTGCCAACTGAGTGGGCCCACATCGAGTTTTAGAAATTTTGAAATAAACACTGAAAATGGCTTTGAAAAAGGATTAAAATTGACATTTGAAATTCAAGATTTTTGAAAATAGGGTCTCATGCGAACTGGAACTCCGGGTTAGAGTCCTGAACTCTTAGGACTCTGAAATTTTAAATTTTAACAGCCAAATGAAAGAATTTTCAAAAGATTTTATCAAGAAATGATGAAATAAGTCAGAAAACACAGCCAGGGTTAGACTCCTAACTCGACCGAACTCTAAAATAGAATCTTGAACTAACTGGACTCTGTAAAATGACCTAAATTTCAAAAACAAACGAAAAAGATAAAAAATAGAAGTAAAACAGACTTAAAAACCAAACTTCTGACCGGATTAGGACTTTGAGACAGAGTCCTGATCGGACTGAAACTTTCAAAAATTTGAGAAATTTGATGAATAGAGGCATTCAGAAGCGACACCATCTAAATGGGTCTCATCTGTGAATTGAAATCGATTAAAGTTTGAATTTAAAAGGAATCCAGATTGTTTTCTGAGAAAATATTTCGAAATACAAAGTCCTGGGGTTGGAAAATTACAGAGTATTGAATAAAAACCCATGTTTTGAAATTGATTTTGAAATAAAGCTTTAAAATTCAAATCTGGATTGAATGTTTTGAAATAGGAGTGCTGGATCTCGAAAATGAGATGCAATGACCTACAATGCTATGCAATGACATGCAATGCTATGCATAATACATGCAATGACATGCAATGATCTGTAATGACTTATGAAATGGACAAACACTGGATGAGGGTGAAAATTTGGTGTGTTTACAGATGCCCCTCTTTGCTGCTAAGCCGATTGAAAGCCGAGCTTAGTGGCAAAGAAAACATACCAAATTTGAACCATAAAAATGCCCCAGTTAGATGAATCTGACTGGGTATGAAAGAATTAGTTCAAGTGACGATGATAGATATGAAATGGAGAATAAGGAGAAAATTTTATTTCAAAATGAAGTGAGATTCAGGTTTTGCCCTTAACTTGGACGGGACGGAAAATACCTCGTGTAGAAACGAAGCTCAGGTTTGACCCTTAACCTGACCAGGAAATGAAAATGGAATACCTCATCAAAGGAGGCTCAGGTTTGTACCCTTGACCTGATTGGGTGGAAAATGGAATACCTCATCAAAGGAGGCTCAGGTTTGTACCCTTAACCTGATCGGGCGGAAAATAAAATACCTCATCAAAGGAGGCTCAGGTTTGTACCCTTAACCTGATCGGGCGGAAAATGAAATACCTCATCAAAAGAGGCCCAGGTTTATACCCTTAACCTGATCGGGCGGAAAATGAAATACCTCATCAAAGGAGGCCCAGGTTTATACCCTTAACCTGATCGGGCGGAAAATGAAATACCTCATCAAAGGAGGCTCAGGTTTGTACCCTTAACCTGATTGGGCAGAAAATGAACGGAATCCTCGAAAGAAGAGACCGTGATGGAACCTTCGGATTTCCGCACAATGAATCTGATAGGGGTTTTGCAAAAGGAAGGAAATTGGGGTCCCTAAAGTTTGAAAAGGGATTGATTTTGGGCGCCTCATTGCTGAGACTAATTAACTTTTGAAATTGCCTTTTGCTGAAATTGGACTGTCTATGGTGGGACAGTGGGGACACAGGAAAGTGTGCGAATCTGAGAGCCCGTGCGCTCAGATTATACCAATAGAAGGGAAGGAATCTTGAAAACTCCCGTTATCAAGTCCTAAAAGGGATAACAACTGATGTCAGGATGTGCCAAAGATGAACCTCAAGCTCTCGCTTCACGCCAGGATAGCTAGAAAATATTGTCAAAATGTTGAAAATTATTGTTGATTCAAAATAATTGAAAGTGATGCGCATTGTTTTGAAAGTATTCCCTCTTTTCTACCTGAAGTATTACCTTCGACTAGGCTTAACTCCGTAGAATCAAGATTCAAATTCAAATTGCTTGCGATTGGCTTTCTTTCAAGGAAGCTATCAATTTCCTTAATATGGACGGGAAAGAAAGTATTCTTGATATTGCGAGAGCTATTAGTGAAAGAATATTGATAAAAGAATTTCACAAAATTAAAGAAGATTCTTGATAGATTTGGCAGTCTGATATCCTGGGATTCTTTTCTCATGATGATCTTTCTGCACTCTCTTTTTAGCAGATTAGAGCTCTCTTGGATTTTTTTTTTTGGAATTACATCATCCTTCATTTTGGAGATGTCCTGACTTTTCTCTCTTTTTGGGATGGGTACGTCACAAACTCCTTCATCTCAGAGATGTTTCGATCCTTCTTTTCTCTCAGGGATTATCTTGATAGTTATTGGCTCTTTGGTAGGAAATCTCTTAATGATAGCTAAAATCAAATATCTTTTAGGGTTTGTCGGTAGGCTCATCACACTCGCCTTCATCTCGACGGTGATCTGAACTTTCCCTGGAAGGATCCGTCACAAACTCCGTCATCTTGGAGATGATCCAAATCTTCTTTGGCCCCGGGGGTCGACTCGCTTAATTCGCCTTCATCTCGACGACAATTGAGAGATCCCTTTTGCAGATATTTAATTGCAGCTTAGGTGATTGAGGAGATATGAAAATTGAGTGGATTTCTCTGTATCACCCAAGATATTTCGACTACTTTATTTTTCAAGAATGGTCTTTAAAAATGTGCCATTGACAGCGATCAATATCAATCACTCATGGCTTTGCAACAACATTGAATTCTCTTTGCTGGCCATATCGAGGATTTATTCTTCATCCTTTTGGTTGGCCAATAGAAAGATTTTGAACTTTAAATCCTTTTTCGCGAAAGCATTACCCTTTCGGAAGTAATAATGGAGGTATTCTGAAGTAATAATTTTGTGCAATAAAGATTTTTGAAACCAACAAATATTTAAGGACAAATTGGCAAAACTTTCTTGAAATCCTTTTGTGAAATCGAGCATTCGAAGCACAACGCAACACATCCATGACAACAATTCTCTTCTCCTTTCCCCAAAGGAGAAGATTCAGAAATTAGAATTGGGAATTACTCCTCTCTTCCCTGAAGAGGAGGTGTTTGCAAAACGAACTTTCGAAGAGAAATTAAGCTTTCGTCAAAACTTCCTAACATTAGGCTTCTCTTATGGAAAGGGGGCCGGAATTGGTGAGGTTGGTAAATTGGTCATGAAGGAAGGAGTTCATCACACTCTCCCTGAAAAGAGGGTCCTTCATGATGAAATGGCCTAGTCTGAAATTATGGGGCCACAAGGAAAGCAAGTCTCCGTCGAGTCTCTCCCTATAAAAAGGGTTCCTTGTGTGAAATTTGGAATTTTGTTTTGCAAACGGTTCACAAAGACACGAGTCCCTTCAAACTCTCCCTGAAAAGGGGCTAAGTGAACGAATTGGATAGCATGCGAAAAGAGCGAGCTCCCTCGAACTCTCCCTATACAAAGGGTCTCTCGCAAGAAAAAAATGATTGAAATTGGTATTGGGTGACTCAAAAGGGTCAAATTTTGGAAATTGGAATTTTGAAATTTGATATTTGAAATTGGAAATTTGGAAGTTGATAATCGGAAATTGGAAATTGGAAATTTGGAAATTGGGAATTTGATGAGTGATCAGCACGAGGACTGAACTCAAGAGGTCGACTGACATGACACGAGTACTCGATTTTGAAAATGTACTAGTTTGCATACTGGTTTAAAAATGTACCAGTTTGGATATTGGATTTTGGAAGATTACCAGTACGAGCGTTGATTTTTGAAAGATTTCCAGTACGAGCGCTGGATTTTAAAAGGTTACCAGTACGAGCGCTGGATTTTAAATGGTTACCAGTACGAGCGTTGGATTTTAAATGGTTACCAGTACGAGCGTTGGATTTTAAATGGTTACCAGTACGAGCGCTGGATTTTAGAAATTTACCAACACGAACACTGGATTTTGAAAGTTTACCAGCACGAACACTGGATTTTTGAAAGTTTACCAGCACGAACACTGGATTTTTGAAAGTTTACCAGCACGAACACTGGATTTTTGAAAGTTTACCAGCCCGAACACTGGATTTTTGAAAAATTACCAGCACGAACACTGGATCCTGAAGAATTACTAATTGATTTTGATGGAAAATTTTCAGTCTTCACCCTCACGACGACTCGGACAACTGTCGGGGTCTAAGGATTTATCCCTTATCCTGAATGGGTAATCGATGCTAATGCAAATTGATGCAGACGAATGCGAATGAATGCATGCAAATGCAAATGAATGTAAATGGGTGCACAAGCGTGCACAAGTGCGTGAAATGAGAGATTTGTTTATCCTGCCTGCATACGGAATATTTGTAGATAAAAACAAAATTTTAAAATGCCCCAGTGTAACTGGGAAAAGAATTTTGATCATTATTGAAGAAAATTTGGAAGGATTACAAAGAATAGAGAATTGTTCAAGTATAGAATTTTTTCAAATGTCGAGCATTGATGGGATCTGGTAATTCTATTCCATCAGCATTGATGAGTCGATATGAATTGCGAGGTAGTGCCTCTTTGACAACATAAGGACCTTCCCAATTTGGTGACCATTTGCCACCCGGGCGATGCCTGAGATAAGTTGTTGATCTGAGCACTAGATCATTGACCCGAAATTTTCTCTCAATGACAGATTTTGCATATTGTCGGGCTATCCTCTGGCGATAGGATTGAGCATGCTCTGCTGCTCTGAGCCTTCTTTCATCAAGCAAATCAAGTTGTACCAGTCGCTGTTGCTGATACTGATCAAGAGGTAATTCTAGAAGTGATGCAAATTTCAGAGCAGGTTTCTGAACATGTAGAGGCAGCACTACTTCAGTTCCGTAGACAAGTTCTGACGGAGTAGCATTCGTTGGAGTTCGAATGGTGGTTCTGTATGCCCATAATGCATCATGAATCTTTTCATGCCAGTCACGGCCCGTTTCTAAAGTTCGCTCCAGGATTCGAATCAGAATCTTGTTGGTGGCCTCTGCCTGACCATTCCCTTGAGGATAATAAGGAGCGGAAAAATGATGATGAATTCTGAATTTTGAGCAGAATGTCCTCATTCTCTCATTCTTGAAATGACTGCCATTATCCGACACAATATCATGCGGTATACCGAAGCGGCAAAGGATATTCTTATGGATGAAAGAAACCACGTGTCGACCTTCTACTGTGCGTAGAGTGACTGCTTCTACCCATTTAGTAAAATATTCTGTTGCGGCAAGAAAATATTTATGACCATTGGAGGCTGAAGGAGTGATGGGGCCTACAACATCGAAAGCCCACATGGAAAATGGCCATGGCGAGACGACAGATTGCAAGTATATCGCTGGCGCATGAATGGAAGGCGCATGCATCTGACATTGAACGCACTTCTTTACAAAACGATAGCAATCTTGTTGCATAGTTCTCGAATAATATCTTGCTCGGATGATTTGTTTAACGAGAGTCTGATAGCCAACATGGCCACCGCAAATGCCTTCATGTGCTTCTTGCACGACTTCTTTGGCTTCTTCTTCGTCCAAACTTCTGGAATATTCAGAACTGAATCCACGACGATAAAGGACGTCGGCAAGTATAAAATATCGAGCAGACATGCGTTGAATGGCTCGCTGCTCTCTCTTTGATAATTCTGGAGGAAATTCGCCAGTTTTAATGAAATTTTTGATATCATGATACCAAGGCTTCTTCTTCTGCTCAGCCTGGTTTATCTGCTCTACTGGAACGAAAGCGGGTTGATCAAGTCTGCCAATTTCAAATGAGCGAGAAGATTCTCCACTCCTGAAAGACATGATGGATCCCAGATTGGCTAAACTGTCTGCAACTTGGTTGAAATCTCTTTTGATATGAAAAAGTTGGAATTCTTCGAATTTGTTCGCAAGAGCTGAGACAATTGTTATCATCGCAAAATGTTTCCCCTCCCTTGCGAGAGAGAAACGAATTTCGCGAGTCAAACTCGACCAAAGTTTTGAAAATGGTTTTAAAAATTTACTCGCCTCCGTTTTTAAAATTTGCGGGAAAATTCCGTGGAATGGGATCTGCCTGTCGGTACGAGGTTCAACTGTTCCTGGCACCTTTACCAGGGGTAATTGAACCAAGGATCAATTACGTGCTTTAATTTGACTCAAATAGCTAAATTATGCTCTATTTTTACTAGAATGCACAAAGAATCAGGCTTGTGCTATGAAATTTTTAAAAAATGCAAGTTTGAGAAACTATGATGTTTGCTTTGGAAAATTGAAATGCATTTGGAAAATGATTGGAAAAGTGCTTGAAATTGGAGTTTTTGGGAAAATCATTGAATTTCATTGGAAATCAGAAATTTGCATTGAAAAGTGATTTCTCAAGAAAACTTGAAAATCTGAGAAAATTGGTTTTGAGATTGGAAACTTGGAATTGCTTTTATAAGAAAATGGATTTGAGAATCTTGAGAAAATCTAAGAAATTTATTGGAAAATGACTTTTGAAATGGAAAATGAATTCTCAGGAAAACTGAAAAATATGAGAAAATCGATTTCTGAAAACTTGGGATTTTGAGAAAATCAGATCCTGAGAAAGACTTGGAAATTCTTGAGAAAATTGAATTTTCTGAAATTGAAATTGGAAAATGAGTTTGAAAATAATGCAATTTGAATGATATGAATGAATGAATATGAATTTAAAAAGGGAATTTCATTGAGGAATTGGGAAATCCTTTTGAAACTTTGAGAAATGCAGTGCATTTTTGAAGTTAGCCTAAGAGTGTAGGCTGAATGTGGCTGATATAAAGATCATAAATCTTGGTTTTCTTCGTATTCTGACTATGGCCATAAATACGAATCCCACCGAGTTTATAAACTCCATAAGAGCTTGTGCATGTGCCATTCGTGTAAACCATAGTGAATTTGAAATAATGTGCATGAATCATACATCACATATTGAAATTTGCATAAATTAAACTATATGCAATGCAACCCTATTCTAAGCAGAAAAGTAACTCTTATTCAAATTATTACATTTGAGGTTACATTGAATTGAAATAAAAAATAAAAGCTAAGTCTTCTTCTTGAATGTTCCTGCAAAACTAGAAAACAAAGTTAGCACAAAAATGTAGGTTTTTCTGAATTTATCCAAAAATATGGAAAATTATCGAATATTATTCAGATATAAACCCAGAATCATACCCCCTTTGATATAAACATGAAAAATAATGAATAAGTTTTGAAAATAAACTTGAAAATTCGAAATTGGGGTCAAAATGACCAAAATACCCCTGATGACCTTGAAATCAGGGTTTTATGAAATAATTTTTTTGTAAATTTTGGAATTTTGAAAATCAAATAAAATAAATCAAACATAATATGATAAAATATGATGATATGCATGAAATTTTGGAGAATTAGAAATTGAAATTTCGAAATTTAGGTCAAAATGACCAAAATACCCCTGATAACAAGACTATGGCCTTGAAACTAGGGTTTTCTGAAATAAATTTTGCAAAATTGAAAAATATGAAATGAAAATGAGATTAAAATTAACCCTAATATGATTCTACATGCTCATGTACATGATAAAAACCCTAAAATGGCGAAAATATCATAAAATATCAAATTTAACTTGATTTTTGCCTGATTTTCGCTTCTGAATTTAAAAATAAACTAACACATGGAGCAAATAAACTTGGAATTAAACCAAAACCCTAGAAACATAATGGAGCTCGAAAATCTATTTTTTTGTATTTTTAAATATGGAAATTCAAATAAAAACCCTAAATTTTGTGATTTTTGCCTAAAATGTTGATTCTAAAGGGGATTTAGGATATCAAATTTCCATAAAAATTTCCCACATTTCATGGGGTGACAGAGGACAGTAAGGCAAGGATTTTTGCTATTAACACTTTCTGGTTTTGACATACGGTCGGAGCTGTACCAATCCGGCAAGTCGGATCGGAATCCGGCGACTCTAGGATTTAGGGGAAACAGACAGGTTTCGGTAGAAAACATGGGAAAAATGGTAGACAGATGGGAAAAAGGCTTAAATTGTGGGAAAGTGTCCCTGACAAACAGAAGAAGATTTCCTATTTTTACAGAATTGGGATTCGGGTTACGATTTGGAAAGAGGCATGCTGTTATCAGAGACCCAAATCTCTGGAATTTCGGGATATTGAAATCTGTCAGACAGAAATGCAAATTTCGGAAAAAATACTGAAACACTTCAAACAATTCCTAAATTTTGGGCAATGACAAAACACTATGTTAGGAACAACTTTCATGTTGAAAGTTTTTGCAGACGAGCTATGGATTGAACGGATTTGGTGAATTAAGTTCTGTCTATACCCTGACGAAAGAAAATCAAGATTTTCCCAAGGGTCTGGGAAATCCGATTTTTTTTAGAGAGTAAAACTAACTGAAAAAACTTCAAAATTTCCAGATCATCAGTAAATTTGATTATGAATCCACTGTGATTTTTGGAGGATGATCCGGATCTCCCACAAGGGTGGTGCCGGAGGTTCTTGTCTGCCAAAGCAGAATTTGGAATTTCCAGGGGATTAAAAACCCAATGTCAATCTTTTATTTTTTTATGAAATTCCGAATTTCAAGCTAATCCAATTTTTTTACAGAAGTTTAATGACACATAAATATAAAGATCATAAAATCTACAAAATTTATTGATAAATGAATCTACACAAAATAACATCTAGATCATACCTATAACCGAAAACTTATATATTCTAAACTAAATGTTAACAAAAACCACACAAAGTGAATAAAATGAATAATGAAAATGAATTAAATGCACTACATGAAATATGAGAATAAAATAAATTTGACAGGGTATGATCCATTTTAATGTTGGCTATTGGTGGTAGAGGGATCCGATCCATTTATCGGATGGATTACCTCATTTGCATAGCCTTGTCATAACAAAACCAATATTTCACGTTTTCAAATCCATAAAGCAAGGTCTCTTACCAACGTAAATCAAGTTTTAATTAGTTTCACATGGTATTCATAGCCTAACACAAAAAAAACTCATGTTAGCAAGAAAAATCCTACAAATAATAAAAGGAATAGGCACTTTACCTTGAAAGCCTTGCTTATTTGCATCAGTTGGAATGAATGCAAACGGAGGAGTCAGCTGCTTGGGCTGAAGCAACTTAGCCTTGTTGGAGGCTGCCAATGGTTGAAGATGAACTGCAACAAGTGAAGTGGTTGGAGGTACTGCTTCAATGGTGTTGTAGGCACCGGCTGGAGATACTTCAACGTTGGAAAAGGTGGAGCTGCAAGGTTGTTTGCTATGGAGGCTATTGGCTGGAACAATGGTTGATGGTTGTTGTGTTGGAGGTGAAGGCTGGACCGGTTGGGATGTAGCAATGGTGGCAAGGGCTGCTGGGCGTGAAAAGGAAGGCTGGATCTGTGTTAGAGGTGTTGCAGGGGAAGCCGGATGCTGCTGAAGGAGGGCTGTTGTTGGAGGCCTAGCTGCTGCTGTGGTGAAAGATGGGCTGCATCAAGTGTAGGTGGTGCTGTCAAGGAAGGAGAGGTGGAGAAGCTGCTGTGGATGTTGCAGCAATGGTGAGGAGCTGCTACAAGAAGGATGGCTGTTGTGGCTGCAACAGCCAAGAGAGAAGGAGAGAGCTCAAGGGAGAGAGAGAGAGAGAGAGAGAAAGAGAGAGACGTGAATTGAGCTTGGGAGGCCAGCCGTTCTTTTTTTCCTTTTGTTTTTGATTGGTAACTTAGGAAAGATGATATCTTTCCCTAAGTTACCATTGATTAATGAAGAAGGCTGTGTAATGCCCAAGGCTATAGCCGTATGGCTTTGGAGGAAGAAAGGAGTAAGGAAGGGAAGAAGGAAAAGAAAAAGGAAAGAAGAGGGGAGAAAGAAAAGGAAAGAAAGGGAGGAAAAGGAGAGGGAAAGAGGAAGAGAAGGGGCTGGATAGGGTATACGTGAGTGGCTGGGAGAGGAAGGAAAGGAGGAAAGAAAGAAAGAAAGAAAAAGAAAGAAGAAAGAAAGAAAAGAAAGAAAAGAAAGAAAAAAGGAAAGTAAAAAAAATAAAAATAAAAATAAAAAGAAAAAGAAAATGGAGGAAGAAAGAAAGGAAATGGGCTGGATTGAGGGCTAGGGTGGTCGACCCCCTTGTGGGTCCCACCTTAGGAAAATAAAATAATAATAAAAAAAATAAAACAAACAAAAAAATAAAGAAAAAGGTAATTTTTTTTCTTTTTTTATAAATTAAAACAGAAAATGCAAATGGATGGGCCATCTCAAAGCGGGTCCAAATTCCACTTTTGAAATTCATTTTGACGATTAAAGGGGTAAAATAATCTTTTCAGAAACTTTCCAGATGAAACGAGCTATTTTTGGCAGTTTTTGAAACGAGCTCGGATTTTGAAGTTCAATACCTCGTTGCGAAGCAAATCTAATGTAGAATTTAAAAATTTAATTTTGGAAGAAATCCAAATTGTTTTTGTTGAGAAAATGCTTCCAAATCTATTTTCAGACAAAACGAGCTATTTTTGACAGTTTTTGAAACGAGCTCGGATTTTGAAGTTCAATACCCCGTTGCAAAGCAAATCCAATGTAGAATTTAAAAATGTAATTTTGAAAGAAATCCAGATTGTTTTTCTCGAGAAAATATTTCCAAACGAAATGAGCTATTTTTGGCAGTTTTTGAAACAAGCTCAGATTTTGAAGTTCAATAGCTCATTGCGAAGCAAATCCAGTGTAAAACTTGAAAATTTGATTTTGAAAGAAATCCAGATTATTTTTCTTGAGAAAATATTTCCAAATTTAGACTCCCTGGGTGAAAATGTCAATTTTGGAAACCCGAGGTTTGAAATTGATTTCTGAAAACTTTTAAAACTCAATCTGGATTGAAATTTATAAAGCTGGAGTTCTGGACTTCGAAAATGAAATGAAATGTGATGAAATGTTATGAAATGCTGAGAAATGATATGAAATGATGAGAAATGACATGAAATGCTATGCGAAATGCCAACCCTTAATAAAGAATTTTGGATGTCAGACCCCGATTGACACTTGTACCAGTTTAAAAAGCATTAAAATTGATAAAATTTACAAAATAGCTCAAGAAATGGTTTTCGAGACTCTATTGGGTTAGAGTGACACTGAAAATTGGGGTTCGAGCTGAATTAAACTAAAATGAGCTGGATTGAGCTGAGTTTCAGAACTCCAATGAGCTGACAATGATGCTGACTCAACTGACCTTTTCGATTGAATTTTCAAGAAAAGTTGTCATTTCTAGAGAAATGGTACGGAATGATCACTGGAGCGAAGTGAATTACGAACCTGAGCTGGGTTTGAGCTAGAACGAAGGTCAGTAATACTGATATGAACTAAAATCAAAGCTTGAACACTAGCTCAATTAACTGAACTGAACTCAATTTCAGCAGAAAGAGCTAAAATGGACTAAAATGGGCTCCTGAACACTTAGAAATGGTTTTGAACTGAAATTGGAGCACTTGAACTCCTGGTGAGCTCAAGTTAGACTCTGGGGAACATGACTGACTGGGAATGACTGACTTGGAGACAATTGGCTTGGATTCGAGTGAGAAATGAACTCATTTTTGAAGAAATGATCCCATTTTGGCAGGAATGGTCAGAAATGAAAATGGTCTGTTCATTGTGAGCTCAGATGAGCTTGAGATGACTGATATTTTAACTGTCCTGAACTGACCAATGAGCTTAGTTGACTTCGACTGACTAGGGTGCGGGATGACCTAGGGGTAAAATAGTAATTTTCCTAATGAAAATGGGTAAAATGTTGATTTTTTGAAACTGACTCGGGGTTTGACTTCTACACTGACCTACAGGGTTGGCACTACACGAGGAGGGATTTTTAAGAATAGATGAGGAAAATTTGGGGTGTTTACAGATGCCCCTCTTTGCTACTAAGCCGGCTTGAAGACGAGCTTAGTGGCAAGGAAAACACACCAAATTTGGGCTATAAAAATGCCCCAATTAGAAGGATCTGACTGGATATGAAGAGATTTAGCCCCGATGAAAATGGTAGATATGAATTGGAGAATAAAGAAGAAAAATTTTACCTCAAAAGAAGTGAGATTCAAGTTTTTGCCCTTAACCTGGATGTCACAGAAAATACCTCGTGTAGAAACGAAGCTCAGGTTTAACCCTTAACCTGACCGGGGAATGAAATACCTCATCAAAGGAGGCTCATGTTTGTACCCTTATCCTGATTGGGCGGAAAATGAAATACCTCATCAAAGGAGGCTCAGGTTTATACCCTTATCCTGATTGGGCAGAAAATGAAATACCTCATCAAAGGAGGCTCAGGTTTGTACCCTTATCCTGATTGGGCGGAAAATGAAATACCTCATCAAAGGAGGCTCAGGTTTGTACCCTTATCCTGATTGGGCGGAAAATGAAATACCTCATCAAAGGAGGCTTAGGTTTGTACCCTTATCCTGATTGGGCAGAAAATGAAATACCTCATCAAAGGAGGCTCATGTTTGTACCCTTATCCTGATTGGGCGAAAAATGAAATACCTCATCAAAGGAGGCTCAGGTTTGTACCCTTATCCTGATTGGGCGGAAAATGAAATACCTCATCAAAGGAGGCTCAGGTTTGTACCCTTATCCTGATTGGGCGGAAAATGAAATACCTCATCAAAGGAGGCTCAGGTTTGTACCCTTATCCTGATTGGGCGGAAAATGAAATACCTCATCAAAGGAGGCTCAGGTTTGTACCCTTATCCTGATTGGGCGGAAAATGAAATACCTCATCATGGGAGGCTCAGGTTTGTACCCTTATCCTGATTGGGCGAAAAATGAAATACCTCATCAAAGGAGGCTCAGGTTTATACCCTTATCCTGATTGGGCAGAAAATGAAATACCTCATCAAAGGAGGCTCAGGTTTGTACCCTTATCCTGATTGGGCAGAAAATGAAATACCTCATCAAAGGAGGCTCAGGTTTGTACCCTTATCCTGATTGGGCGGAAAATGAAATACCTCATCAAAGGAGGCTTAGGTTTGTACCCTTATCCTGATTGGGCAGAAAATGAAATACCTCATCAAAGGAGGCTCAGGTTTGTACCCTTATCCTGATTGGGCGAAAAATGAAATACCTCATCAAAGGAGGCTCAGGTTTGTACCCTTATCCTGATTGGGCGGAAAATGAAATACCTCATCAAAGGAGGCTTAGGTTTGTACCCTTATCCTGATTGGGCGGAAAATGAAATACCTCATCAAAGGAGGCTCAGGTTTGTACCCTTATCCTGATTGGGCGGAAAATGAAATACCTCATCATGGGAGGCTCAGGTTTGTACCCTTATCCTGATTGGGCGAAAAATGAAATACCTTATCATGGGAGGCTCAGGTTTGTACCCTTATCCTGATTGGGCGAAAAATGAAATACCTCATCAAAGGAGGCTCATGTTTATACCCTTATCCTGATTGGGCGACGAAATCAAGTCCTTAAGAAGGATTTAAAATTGGTGTCAGGATGTATCAAAAACAGACATCAAGCTCTCACTTCACGTCAGTATAGCTAGAAAATATTGTCAAAATGTTGGAAATTTTGTTGTTGATTCAAAGTTTTTGAAAATGATGCACATTGTTGCAAAGATATTCCTTCTTTTCTACCTGAAGCATTACCTCCAAACGAGATTCACTTCGTAGAATCAATATTTAGCATCCAAATTTCTTGCGATTGACCTTCTTCAAGGAGGTTATCAATTTCCTTGATATGACCAAGAAAGAGAATTTGATATTATGAAAGCAACTGATGAAAGAATATTGATAATAGAATTGCATAAATTTAAAGAAATTCTTGGCAAATTTTGGCAGTTTGATATCCTGGGAGTTTCTCTCATGATAATCTTTCTGCACTCTTTTGGCTCTCTTGGGTTTTTGCTACATTCTCCTTCATTTTGGAGATGTTCTGACTTTTTCTCTCTTTCTTTTTCCTCTCTTGCTCTCTTTTGGGAAGGGTACGTCACAAACTCCTTCAACTTGGAGATGTTTCGATCCTTCTTTGACGATATTGGCTTCTTGGCTGGAGATTTTTTTTTTTTTTGAAGGATAGCTGAAATTAAATATCTTTTAGGGATTGTCGGTAGGTTCATCGCATCTGCCTTCATCTCGACAGTTCTTTGGACTTTCCCTGGAAGAATCCGTCACAAACTCCGTCATCTTGGAGATGTTTCGAATCTTCTTTGGCCCCGGAGGTCTACTCGCTTAATTCGCCTTCATCTTGACGACAAGTGAGAGATCTCTTTTGCGGATATTTAATTGCAGCTTAGGTGATTTTAAGGAGACAGGGCTGGGATGAATTCTCTATTTTTCTAGCACTCAGGATATTTCCACTGCCTCATTTTCACAAGAATGGTCTTTAAAATGTGCCATTGACTGCGATCAATATCAATCATCTATGGCTTTGCAAAAACATTGAATCTTCTTTTCTGACCATATCGAGGATTTACCCTTCATCCTTTTGGTTGGCCAATAGAAAGAATTTGGATTTTTGAATCCTTCTTCTCAAAAGCTTTGCCTTTTTGGAAGTAATACTGAAGGTAAACTGAGGTAAAAATTTGTGCAATAAAGTTCTGAAATCAACAAATAATTTGATTGACAAATTGACAAAGTTTTCTTGAAATCCTAGGTGAAAAAGAGCATTTGAAGTCCGGTTTAATGCACCCGTGACAAAAATTATCCTCTCCTTTCCCCAAAGGAGGTGACTATCAGTTTACTGGGAACCATATCAGTTCAATTGAGAACGACCATCGGTTCATTGAGAACAATATCGGTTCAATTAAGAACGACCGTCGGTTCACTGGGAACAATATCAATTCAATTAAGAATGACCATCGCTGAGAATAATATTAGTTTAATGAAGAACGACCATCGGTTCATTTGGAACACTATCAGTTCAATGAAGAACGACTATCAGTTCGAGGAAGAACGACTATCAGTTTGCTTGGAATATTATCAGTTCAATGAAGAACGACTATCAGTTCGCTTGGAACACTATCAGTTCGATGAAGAATGACTATAAGTTCACTTGGAACACTATCAATTCAATGAAAAACGACTATCAGTTCGCTTGGAACACTATCAGTTCAATGAAGAACGACTATCAGTTCGCTTGGAACACTATCAGTTCAATGAAGAACGATTATCAGTTCGCTTGGAACACTATTAGTTCAATGAAGAACGACTATTAGTTCGCTTGGAACACTATCAGTTCGATGAAGAACGACTATCAGTTCACTTGGAACACTATCAGTTCAATGAAGAACGACTATCAGTTCGCTTGGAACACTATCAGTTCAATGAAGAACGACTATCAGTTCGCTTGGAACACTATCAGTTCAATGAAGAACGATTATCAGTTCGCTTGGAACACTATCAGTTCGATGAAGAACGACTATCAGTTCACTTGGAACACTATCAGTTCAATGAAGAACGACTATCAGTTCGCTTGGAACACTATCAGTTCAATGAAGAACGACTATCAGTTCGCTTGGAACACTATCAGTTCAATGAAGAACGATTCTCAGTGGGAATATGTAAACACCCCAAATTTTCCTCATCCATTCTCAAACAACCCTCCTCGTGTAGTGCCAACTCTGTTAGGTCAGTGTAGGAGTTAAACCCTGAGTCAGTTTCAGAAAAGCACCATTTTACCCATTTTCATTAGGAAAATTACCATTTTACCCCTAGGTCATCCCGGACCCCAGTCAGTCGGAGTCAACCAAGCTCATTGGTCAGTTCAAGACAGTTAGAATATCAGTCATCTCAAGCTCATCTGAGCTCACAATGAACAGACCATTTTCATTTCTGACCATTCCTGCCAAAATGGGATCATTTCTTCAAAAATGAGCTCATTTCTCACTCAAATCCAAGCCAATTGTCTCAAAGTCAGTCATTCCCAGTCAGTCATGTTCCCCAGAGTCTAACTTGAGCTCACCAGAAGTTCAAGTGCTCCAATTTCAGTTCAAAACCATTTCCAAGTGTCTAGGAGCCCATTTTAGTCCATTTCAGCTCTTTCAGCTGAAATTGAGCCGAGTTCAGTCAGTTGAGTTAGTGTTTGAGACTTGATTTTAGTTCATCTCAGTATTACTGACCTTTGTTTTAGCTCAAACCCAGTTCAGGTTCGTAATTCACTTCATTCCAATGACCATTCCATACCATTTCTCTAAAAATGGCAGCTTTTCTTGAAAATTCAGTTGGAAAGGTCAGTTGAGTCAGTGTTTGTTGAGTTCATTTGAGTTCTGAAACTCTAAAACCCAGCTCAATCCAGTTCATTTCAGTTGAATCCAGCTCAAACCCTAATTTTCAGCGTTACTCTAGCTTGGCAGAGCTCGAAAATCATTTCTTCAACCATTTTTGCAAATTTTGTCAATTTTAACACTTTTTGAACTGGTACAAGTGTCAATCGGGGTCTAACATCCAAAATTCTTCATTCAGGGTTAGCATTTTGCATAGCATTTCATGTCATTTCTCATCATTTCATATCATTTCTCAGCATTTCATAACATTTCATCACATTTCATTTCATTTTCGAAGTCCAGAACAACGGTTTTATAAATTTCAATCCAGATCGAGTTTTAAAAGTTTTCAGAAATCAATTTCAAACCTCGGGTTTCCAAAATTGGCATTTTCACCCCGGGAGTCTAAATTTGGAAATATTTTCTCGAGAAAAACAATCTGGATTTCTTTTAAAATCAAATTTTTAAATTCTACACTGGATTTGCTTCGCAATGAGCTATTGAACTTTAAAATCCAAGCTCGTTTCAAAAACTACCAAAAATAGCTCGTTTCGTTTGGAAATATTTTCTTGAGAAAAACAATTTGGATTTCTTTCAAAATCAGATTTTTAAAGTCTACATTGGATTTGCTTCGCAACGAGGTATTGAACTTCAAAATCCGAGCTCGTTTCAAAATTGCCAAAAATAGCTTGTTTCGTCTGGAAACTTTCTGAAAAGACTATTTTACCCCTCTAATCTTCAAAATGAATTTCAAAATTCAAATTTGGACCCGCTCTGAGATGGCCCATTCATTTGCATTTCTATTTTATTAAAAAAAAAAAAAAAGATGCTTCTTTTTATTTGTTTATTTTTGTTTTTATTGATTTTTATTTATTTTTTATTTTTTTTAGAGAGGTGGGACCCACAAGGTGGTCGCCCAAACCTCCAGCCCCTCTATTTCTCCATTTCCTTTCTCTCCTCCTCTCCTTTCCCTTTCCTACTTCCTTTCTTTCCTTCTTTCTTTCTTTCTTCTTCCTTTTTCTTTTCTTTCTTTCTTTCTTTATTTCCTCCTTTCTTTCCTCTCCTAGCCACTCACGTATGGGATTTTCCAGCTTCCTTCTCTTCCTCTTTCCCTCTCCTTTCTTTCTTCCTTTCCTTTTCCTTCTTCCCTTCTTCTTTCCTTTTCTTTCCCTTCCTTCTTTCCCCTTTCTTCCTTACCTCCTTTCCTTCTTTTTCAAAGAGCACAAAGGCTACATCCATTCACGTATGGCTGGGGGATTAAAGGCATTATGCATTATTAAAAACTTAGGTTTTGAACTTATCAGAACCTAAGTTATGAAAAAAAACCAAAAGAAAAAAAAAGAGACGGAGGGGAAATTCTCATCTCACGTCTCTCTCCCTCTCTCTCTCTCTCTCTCCCTTGAGCTCTTCCCTTTGCTTCTACAGCCCACAACAGCTCTCCCCTTTGCTACTACATCCCTACCACTGCCACCCTTACACGCTTGCAGCCACCGCCTTGAAGCAGCAGCCGGCTCCTTCAACACCACCATTTCCAGCCACCAAAGAGAAGCTTCAGCCGACAGTCATCTTCAACTTCTTCCAGCCAGCCTCCACTTTGAGGCAGTCTTCCATCATCAGCACGCCATCTCCAGCAGCACTTGGGACCTGTCTTCAAGCTTCCAGCCTTCCTCCAGCCAACAGCTGACCACCACAAAGCTTCCAGCCTTCATCACCCTCAATAGCAGCTGCACCTCCCTCTTGCTTCAACAACCGGTGCAACTCCTTTCACCTCCACAGCAAAGTAGTAGCATCTCCAGCCGATTGAAGCAAAACCCAAGGTAAAATTGGTTTTTTTTTATGGATCCGATATAAAAAACCAGTGTAGAACTGGGTTTATATTGTAAAATTAAGGAAAAGCATGCTATCTTGTGTGTTCAAGCTACATAGTGGGAGCGATCAATCCGATAAAGTGGATCGGATCCTCCACTCTTTAATAGCATATACCAAGTTAAGATTCTGTCCCCTTGAATTTTTTATTATCATTTTGGATAGATTTCATTTTTTTTTTTTTAAAAGTGTATTTATCTTTGTCTTCATTGTTTTATGCCATGGAGCTTAGTTTCATTGATAGTTTATCATATTGTTGGTTTAGGCGTTCAGTCCTGCTATCATTTCATGTTTATTATTTCATCATTAAATCTTAAAAAATTATATTTCAGTTGAGTTTATTTGTTTGTGATATTCTTCCAAAAGATCAGGTTCGTTCGAGCTTCGGAACTCCTCTAAACCGATCAAGCATCTTTACCGGGTTTTCTGTCTTTTTGAATTTCCAATTTACGATTTAGCAGAAAAGAACCTCCAGAATCACCCTTGTGGGAGATTCGGATAATCTTTCAAAAATCACAGTAGATTCATGATTGAATCTACTAATGATCTGGAAATTTTGAGGTTTTTACAGTCAGTTTTGACCTCTGTAAAAAATCAGATTTCTCAGACCCCTGGGAAAATCCTGATTTTCTTTTGTCAGGATATAGACAGATCTTAATGCACCGACTCCTCCAAATCTGTAGTCCGTCTGCAAAAATTTTCAACATGAAAGTTGTTCCTAACATGATTTCATGTCATTTCCCAAAATTTGGAAATTTTTGGATCTGTTTCATTATTTTTCCCGGATTTTAACTTTCTGTCTAACAGATTCCAATGTCCAGAAATTCCAGAGATTTAGGTCTCTGATATCAGTGTGGCCTTTTCCAAACCGTAACCAGAATCCCAATAGTGTCAAAAGATCAAATCTTCCTCTATTTGTCAGGGACATTTTCCCACAATTTCAGACATTTTACCATCTGTTTACTAATTTTCTCACATTTTCTACCAAAACCTGTCTGTTTCCTTCATTTACTAGAGTCGCCGGATTCCGATCCGACTTGCCGGAGTGGCACAGCTCCGACCATAGGTCAAAACCAGAAAATGTAAAAGGAAAAAATCTTTGCCTTACTGTCCTCTGTCATCCCATAAAATTTTGGAAATTTTAATGGAAGTTTGATATCCTAAATCCCCTTTAGAATCAATATTTTAGGCAAAAATCATGAAATTTAGGGTTTTTATTTGAATTTCCATATTTAAAAATACAAAAAAATTAGATTTTCGAGCTTCATTCTGTTTTTAGGGTTATTTTAGGTGTCCATGCCAAATTTGGTTTAATTCCAAGTTCATTTGCTCTATGTGTTAGTTTATCTTTAAATTCAGAAGCGAAAATCAAGCGAAAATCAGGTTAAATTCGATATTTTATGATATTTTCGCCATTTTAGGGTTTTTATCATGTACATAAGCATGTAGATTCATATTAGGGTTAATTTCAATCTCATTTTCATTTCATATTTTTCAATTTTGCAAAATTTATTTCAGAAAACCCTGGTTTCAAGGCCATAGTCTTGTTATCGGGGGTATTTTGGTCATTTTGACCTAAATTTCGAAATTTCAATTTCTAATTCTCTAAAATTTCATGCATATCATCATATTTCATCATATTATGTTTGATTTATTTCATTTGATTTTCAAATTTCCAAAATTTATAAAAAATTCTTTCAAAAAACCTTGATTTCAAGGTCATCAGGGGTATTTTGGTCATTTTGACACCAATTTCGAATTTTCAAGTTTATTTTCGAAATTTATTCATTATTCATCATGTTTATATCAAAGGGGGTATGATTTTGGGTTTATATCTGAATAATATCCGATAATTTCCCATATTTTCGGATAAATTCAGAAAAACCTACATTTTTGTGCTAACCTTGTTTTCTAGTTTTGCAGGAATATTCAAGAAGAAGATTTTATTTTCTTATTTTATTTCAATTCAATGTAACATCAAATGTAATAATTTGGAATAAGAGTTACATTTCTGCTTAGAATAGGGCTGCATTGCATATAGTTTAATTTATGCAAAT
Source organism: Nuphar pumila (assembly GCF_984573655.1). NCBI lineage: Eukaryota > Viridiplantae > Streptophyta > Magnoliopsida > Nymphaeales > Nymphaeaceae > Nuphar > Nuphar pumila. The sequence goes on from NC_143254.1 coordinate 61,096,331, forward strand.
TTTAATATGTGATGTATGATTCATGCACATTATTTCAAATCCACTATGGTTTACACGAATGGCACGTGCACAAGCTTTTATGGAGTTTATAAACTCGGTGGGATTCGTATTTATGGCCATAGTCAGAATACGAAGAAAACCAAGATTTATGATCTTCATATTAGCCACATTCAGCCTACACACTTAGGCTAACTTCAAAAAAATGCACTGCATTTTTCAAAACTTTAAAAGGATTTCTCAATTTCTTAATTGAAATTCCCTTTTCAAATTCATATTCATTCATTCATATCATTCAAATTGTATTATTCTCAAATTCATTTTCCAATTTCAATTTCAGAAAATTCAGCTTTCTCAAGAATTTTCAAGTCTTTCTCATGATCTGATTTTCTCAAAATCCTAAGTTTTCAAATGACATTTCAAAGCATTTCCCAATTTCAAACCAAGATTTTCCTATGTTTTCAAATTCTCAAATTTTAAAATCCCAAGTTTTCAGAAATCGATTTTCTCATATTTTCCAGTTTTCCTGAGAATTTATTTTCCATTTCAAAAGTCATTTTCCAATGAATTTCTTAGATTTTCTCAGAATTCTCAAATCCATTTTCTCAGAAAAGCAATTCCAAATTTCAAAAATCGATTTTCCAAAGTTCAAGTTTTCCTAAGAAATCATTTTCCAATCAAATTTCTGATTTCCAATGAAATTCAATGATTTTCCCAAGGATTCCATTTCCAGCACTTTTCCAATCATTTTTCCAGCATATTTCAATTTTCCAAAGCAAACATCATATTTTTTTTTAAACTTGCATTATTTTCAAAAATTCATAGCACAAGCCTGATTCTTTGTGCATTCTAGGAAAATAGAGCATAATTTAGCTATTTAAGTCAAGTTAAAGCACATAATTGATCCTTGGTTCAATTACCCCTGGTAAAGGCGCCAGGAACGGTTGAACCTCGTACCGACAGGCGGATCCCATTCTACGGAATTTTCCCGCAAATTTTCAAAACGGAGGCGAGTAATTTTTAAAACCAATTTTAAAACTTTGGGCGAGTTTGACTCGCGAAATTCGTTTCTCTCTCGCAAGGGAGGGGAACAATTTTGCGATGATAACAGGTTTGGCGACCGTGATGGGACCTGTCTTCGTCTGATCAATTATGTGATTTGACTTAGCTCAATTATCAAAATCATGCTCTTTGAACTGTCAGCTTTTAATTTCTGATATCATGTGAACCTAGGAGCCTAGACTTGAACCCAGCTGACATGGATTGCATGTAGACTAGGCATGGTTTGATAGGACCATATTGAGGAGAATTATGCATGCTCACTTAGACTTAGGTCTGAAATACAACACTCCTCAATCTAGGACTTGTATGAAAACAATGTTTGCTTCTTCAAAAAAATTTCAAAATTCTATCTCTTTAGGACTTAGAGCCCTCTGTTTGCCTGCATGTGATCATATTTCAAAAACCACCCCACCTATGTCTACCCGGTCTTCATGTTGCTGGGCTCTCTTCCAGAACCATAGTTCGGGACAGAGCCTCACAACTGGGCCACTTATTTGGGCTAACGCCCCCCTGCCACGTACCAAGGGCCATAGTCCAACGTATATCGGCAGGCGCTCAAGGATGTTGGGAAAACACAAGCCTAGACCCGGAGATGAGTTTTATGCCACGTACATCGAGCCTCGGCTCGAGTATATCGGCATAGCATGATTGGACACAGTTGATCTGAGCCTAGAGTCAGGATTAGGGTCCTAAAGCTCTTTCAAAATCAATGCATTTAGAGTTGGCTTTTTAGGGATTGCTGTATGTGCATAATTGTTTGTAATTGAATGTATGATATTCATTTTCGCCTTATTTTTCCCAATTTTTCCAAAATACCAAACAATTTTCCAAAATACCTCATTTTTCATCTTTTATGAAATATCTCCTTTTTCTCAAAAACCCTGGACGATTTTTCTAAATTATTCATCTTTTCCTTCAAAACTCCAGGAAATTTTCCATTCTTTCGTTCCTCTGGACTTCGAATTTCCATCTTTCATTTTATCCTACCTGCAATTCTCAAATTTCTTGTATTTTTCCAAAGTCTAATTCCAGTCTTCTTGTCTTTCAGTCCAATGGCATCCAGTCCGCTCGATTCTGTTTTTCCTGAGGGTCACATCTCCTATGAGGTGCGACAAAGTCTTCCTGAGCATCGATCTCTTAGCACCGGACCCTTCTTCCCCCGGTGGTACTATGTCTGATTCAAAAACTTCTCTCGTATGTTTCCGGACCACTTGAGCGATTGCGGGTTGGAATTGGCATCTGCAGTGGGAAAGTTGACAGTCAACGGCAATCTGATTCATGCACTGGCAAAGCGGTGGAATCCGCGCACTTGCACGTTCTGGTTCCCGTGGGGCGAGATGACACTACTGATGGATGAATTTTCAGAGATTATGGGACTGCCCGAGCCAGCCGGTCAGCCTGGAGATCCGTTAGAGCAACAGTTTCTAATTAATGTCAAGGGTCTGGACCCTAAGGATGTCGTGGCTCGCATGACAGGGCGTAAGTCTTGGCCACTGATTGAAGAAAATGAGAATGAATACGTAAGTCTGATCGAGATCTACCGACAATATGGGGCGTTTGCAGAAGTTAGCTCATTATCCAGAACAGCTCGAGAAAGAATTCAGTATGCGATGGTCATATGCACTGAAGGGCTCGCTTTTTTCCCAGATATACATGTGTATGGCAAGCAGTTCAAGCTACTTGGCCCATTTTCCTGTACCTACTACTATCCATAGCAATGTGTTAGGCAATTTACTCAGAGATAAAAGCGCGTAGAAGCTCGACTACTATCAGGGGTTATGCCAAAGTTCGACCTTGCATCAGCGCAGTGGTCCGAAACATACCATTCTGCCATATATGGCTGGGATTCTTTCATCATTCTCACTCTTTTCCTTGGTCCTCGTGTCTCTGTTGATCGTTAAGAGTGGTGACAGACTGTCTATATACTCTCTCTTTCTCAAACCTACCATTGATGCAATCATATTTTTCCTTCAATAAAGAAAAAAAATCCTTGAATTTTTATTCTATCATGGTTTGACGACCTCGCCTAGGTGACAAGGTATTTTTGCAGTTGTTCGTTCTCCTTGCAAAGAATGACAACATAATTGTCGTGACTCCAACGACAACCCAATCCATAGTAATGGGATGCTCTTCCAATTGTCTACCAAATTCTCATCAAATATTTTTCCTATATTCATTTCTATCCTGAATCTTCATCATCAAAATTTAATCATCCATCATATTCTGCAGAGAGTATCGGTATTCCCAAGTGGTTTAGATCAGATCGAGCAAGAAGACACCACTGTGTTAGTGCATCAGTGATTTTAGAAGCAGGCAAGAAGAAATGGATTCTCCAAGATCTGCCAGAAGACAGAGTATGAATGATAGGGATGACATTGATCCGGCTGCATATCAGATGTTCAAGAAAATGATGATTAGGATGATGTCTGAGCAGGCTGAAGATAGTCTCAGAAAGGCTCCCATCAAGGAGAAGACATTTGTGTCCTTCTCTCAGAATATCACTGACAAGAGCAACAAGTGATTCGGCGCGTGTCTGCTCGATATTTTATTCTCGTCGATGTCCTCTATTATCGTGGATTCAGTTCTGAATATTCCAGATGCCTAGACGAAGTTGGAGCCAAAGAAGTCGTGTGAGAGGTACACTAAGGCATTTGCGGTGGTCACGTCGGCTACCAAACTCTTATCAAGCAAATCATCCGAGCAGGATATTACTGGAGAACTATGCAACAGGATTGCTATCATTTTGTGAAGAAGTGCGTTCAATGTCAGATGCATGCACCTTTTGTTCATGCGTCAGCAACATATTTGCAATCTGTTATCTCTCCATGGCTGTTTTCTAGGTGGATCTTTGATGTTGTGGGCCCCATCACTTCTGCTTCAAACAGCTACAAATATTTTCTTGCCGCAACAGAATATTTTATTAGATGGGTCGAAGCTATCACTCTACGCATAGTAGAAGGTCGACATGTGGTCTCGTTCATCCACAAAAATATCCTATGTCGTTTTGGCATACCGCATGATATTGTGTCAGATAATGGCAATCATTTCAAGAATGAGAAAATGAGAACTTTCTGTTCGAAGTTCAAAATCCACCATCATTTCTCCGCTCCTTATTATCCTCAAGGGAATGGTCAGGCAGAGGCCACCAATAAAATTCTTATTAGAATCTTGGAGCGAACTTTGAAAACAGGTTGTGAATTGGCATGAGAAGATCCATGATGCATTATGGGCATACAGAACCACCATTTGTACTCCAACTAATGCTACTCCGTCAGAACTTGTCTACGGAACTGAAGTAGTACTGCCTCTACATGTTCAGAAACTTGCCTTGAAGTTCGCATCACTGCTGGAGTTATCGCTTGATCAATATCAACAACAACGGCTGGTACAACTTGATTTGCTCAATGAAAGAAGACTCAGAGCAGTAGAGCATGCTCAATCATATCGTCAGAGGATAGCCAGGCAATATGCAAAATTTGTCATTCAAAGGAAATTCTGAGTCAATGATCTAGTGATCAGATCAACGACCTATCTCAAGCACCGCCCGGGTGGCAAATGGTCATCGAATTGGGAAGGGACCTATATTGTCGAGGAAGCATTACCTCACAATTCATATCTGCTCATCAATGCCGATGGTGTGGAATTATCAGACTCCATCAATGCTCAACATTTGAAAAATTTCTATACTTAAATCCTCTATTCCATCCTTTGTAATTCCTCAATATACTTTCTTCAACAATGGTCAAATTCTTCTTTCCCAGTTACACTGGGGCATTATTTTGAAAATTGTTTTCAAAACATCTTGTATGCAGGCAGGATCAAACAAATCTCTCATTTTGCATGCATGTGCATCCATTGACATCATTTTGCATTCATTTGCATACATTTGCATTCATTTGCATTTGCATGCATTCATTCGCATACATATGCATCATATTCAATTCCCCTTCAGGTTAAGGGATAAACCTGAGTTTCCCCTTCAGGTTAAGGGATAAACCTGAACATTCCCCTTCAGGTTAAGGGATAAACCTGAATCATTTTCCATAATTCTTTAATTTCGACCTCCGGGTCATCCAATTTCCAATTTTCAAATTACCAAAATTCTCAATTTCGACCGCCAAGTCATCCAATTTCTATCCCCGTTCAGGATAAGGGGATAATCCTGAAACCGTTCATAGAAGCAATCCAAGTCTATATAATAGTTCTCGTTCTTAATTGAACCAATGACGTTCGTAGGCTGAATACCTATCGAACCCATGTCGTTCCTAGTGAACCAATGTCGTTCTTAATTGAACCAATGTCGTTCGTAGGCTGAATACCTATCGAACCCATGTCGTTCATAGTGAACCAATGTCGTTCTCAATTGAACCAATGTTGTTCGTAGGCTGAATACCTATCGAACCCATGTTGTTCCTAGTGAACCAATGTCGTTCTTAATTGAACCAATGTCGTTCGTAGGCTGAATACCTATCGAACCCATGTCGTTCCTAGTGAACCAATGTCGTTCTTAATTAAACCAATGTTGTTCGTAGGCTGAATACCTATCGAACCCATGTCGTTCCTAGTGAACCAATGTCGTTCTCAATTGAACCAATGTCGTTCTTAGGCTGAATCCCTATCGAACCCATGTCGTTCCTAGTGAACCAATGTCGTTCTCAATTGAACCAATGTCGTTCTTAGGCTGAATCCCTATTGAACCCAGGTCGAACCCCTGCGAAACCAATGCCGTTCTCAATAGAACCAATGTCGTTCTTAGGAGGAATCCCTATAGAACCCATGTCATTCTCAGTAAACCAATTCACAATTTTGACCTTTTTAGCCAATCAATTTCCAATTTCCAATTTCCAATTTCCAATTTCCAATTTCCAATTTCCAATTTCCAATTTCCAATTTCCAATTTCCAATTTCCAATTTCAAATATCAAATTTCAAAATTCCAATTTCCAAAATTTGACCCTTTTGGTCATCCAATACCAATTCCAATAAATTTCTCTTGCAAGAGACCCTTTTTATAGGGAGAGTTTGAGGGAGCTCGTTCTTTTCGCATGCTATCCAATTCGTTCACTTAGCCCCTTTTCAGGGAGAGTTTGAAGGGACTCGTGTCTTTGTGAACCGTTTGCAAAACAAAATTCCAATTTCATACAAGGAACCCTTAGTTCAGGGAGAGCTTCGACGGAAGTTCGCTTTCCTTGTGACCATAATTTCGTACTAGGCCATTTCATCATGAAGGACCCTCTTTTCAGGGAGAGTGTGATGAACTCGTTCCTTCATGACCAATTTACCAACCTCACCAATTCTGGTCCCCTTTCCATAAGAGAAGCCTAATGTTAGGAAGTTTTGACGAAAGCTTAATTTCTCTTCGAAAGTTCGTTTTGCAAACACCTCCTCTTCAGGGAAGAGAGGAGTAATTCCTATTTCCAATTTCTGAATCTTCTCCTTTGGGGAAAGGAGAAGAAAATTTTTGTCATGGGTGCGTTGCGTTGTACTTCAGATGCTCGCTCTCACCAAGGATTTCAAGAACATTTTGCCAATTTGTCATTAAATATTTGTTGATTTCAAAATTTTTATTGTACAAAAACATTACTTCAAAATACCTTCAGTATTACTTTCGAAAGGACAAAGCTTTCGCAAAGAAGGATTCAAAATTCAAATTCTTTCTATTGGCCAACCAAAAGGATGAGGAATGAATCCCCGATATGGCCAGCAAAGGAAATTCAATATTGTTGCAAAGCCATAAGTGATCGGTATTGATCGCAGTCAATGGCACATTTTTAAAGATCATTCTTGGAAAATAAAGCAGTCAAAATATCCTGGGTGATACAGAAAAATCCATTCAATCCCTATATCTCCTCAATCACCTAAAGCTGCAATTAAATATCTGCAAAAGGGATCTCTCAACTGTCGTTAAGATGAAGGCGAATTAGGCGAGTAGACCCCCGGGGCCAAAAAAGATTTGAATCATCTCCAAGATGACGGAGTTTGTGACGGATCCTTCCAGGGAAAGTTCAGAGCACCGTCAAGATGAAGGCGACTGCGATGAGCCTCCCGACAAACCCTAAAGGATATTTAATTTCTGCTATCATCAAGAGATTTTCAACCAAAGAGCCAATAACCGTCAATATAATCCCTGAGAGAAAAGAAGGATCGGAACATCTTTGAGATGAAGGAGTTTGTGACGTACCCTTCTAAAAAAAAAAAAGAGAAAAAAGTCAAGACATCTCCAAAATGAAGGATGATGTAATCTCCAAAAACCCAAGAGAGCTCTAATTCTGCCAAAAAAAAAATAGTAGGCAGAAAGATCGTCATGAGAAAGAATTCCAGGATATCAGACTGCCAAATCTGCCAAAGAATCCTCTTTAAATTTTGTGAAATTCTATTATCAATATTCTTTCACAAATTGCTTTCACAATATCAAGAATACTCTCTTTTCTGCTCATATCAGAGAAATTGATAGCTTCCTTGAAAGAAAGCCAATTGCAAGCGATTTGAATTCGAATCTTGATTTTACGAAGTTAAGCCCAATCGGAGATAATACTTCAGGTAGAAAAGAAGGAATATTTTCAAAGCAATGTGCATCACTTTCAATTATTTCGAATCAACAATAATTTTCAACATTTTGACAATATTTTCTAGTTATCCTGTCGTGAAGCGAGAGCTTGAGGTTCATCTTTGGCGCATCCTGACATCAGTTGTTATCCCTTTTAAGGACTTGATAATGGGAGTTTTCAAGATTCCTTCCCTTCTGTTGGTATAATCTGAGCGCATGGGCTCTCAGATTCGCACACTTCCCTGTGTCCCCACTGTCCCACCATAGACAGTCCAATTTCGGCTTGAGGTTAAGCCACCAATCATTTTCTCGCAAAAGGTCACCAATTTCATCCTTTTGCAAAACCCCTATCGGATTCATTGTGCGGAAATCCGAAGGTTCCATCATGGTTTCTTCCTTCGAGGATTCCATTCATTTTCCGCCCAATCAGGATAAGGGTACAAACCTGAGCCTCCTTTGATGAGGTATTTCATTTTCTGCCCAATCAGGATAAGGGTACAAACCTGAGCCTCCTTTGATGGGGTATTTCATTTTCCGCCCAATCAGGATAAGGGTACAAACCTGAGCCTCCTTTGATGAGGTATTTCATTTTTCTGCCCAATCAGGATAAGGGTACAAACCTGAGCCTCCTTTGATGAGGTATTTCATTTTCCGCCCAATCAGGATAAGGGTACAAACCTGAGCCTCCTTTGATGAGGTATTTCATTTTTTTGCCCAATCAGGATAAGGGTACAAACCTGAGCCTCCTTTGATGAGGTATTTCATTTTCCGCCCAATCAGGATAAGGGTACAAACCTGAGCCTCCTTTGATGAGGTATTTCATTTTCCGCCCAATCAGGATAAGGGTACAAACCTGAGCCTCCTTTGATGAGGTATTTCATTTTCCGCCCAATCAGGATAAGGGTACAAACCTAAGCCTCCTTTGATGAGGTATTTCATTTTCCGCCCAATCAGGATAAGGGTGCAAACCTGAGCCTCCTTTGATGAGGTATTTCATTTCCCAATCTGGTTAAGGGTTAAACCTGAGCTTCGTTTCTACATGAGGTATTTTTTGTCTCGTCCAGGTTAAAGGCAAAACCTGAATCTCACTTCTTTTGAGGCAAAATTTTTCTTCTGTATTCTCCATTTCATATCTACCATTTTCATCAGGGCTAATATTTTCATATCCAGTCAGATCCTTCTAACTGGGGCATTTTTATAGCCCAAATTTGGTGTGTTTTCTTTGCCACTAAGCTCGTCCTCAAGACGGCTTAGTAGCAAAGAGGGGCATCTGTAAACACCCCAAATTTTCCTCATCCATTCTCAAACAACCCTCCTCGTGTAGTGCCAACTCTGTTAGGTCAGTGTAGGAGTTAAACCCTGAGTCAATTTCAGAAAAGCACCATTTTACCCATTTTCATTAGGAAAATTACCATTTTACCCCTAGGTCATCCCGGACCCCAGTCAGTCGGAGTCAACCAAGCTCATTGGTCAGTTCAAGACAGTTAGAATATCAGTCATCTCAAGCTCATCTGAGCTCACAATGAACAGACCATTTTCATTTCTGACCATTCCTGCCAAAATGGGATCATTTCTTCAAAAATGAGCTCATTTCTCACTCAAATCCAAGCCAATTGTCTCAAAGTCAGTCATTCCCAGTCAGTCATGTTCCCCAGAGTCTAACTTGAGCTCACCAGAAGTTCAAGTGCTCCAATTTCAGTTCAAAACCATTTCCAAGTGTCTAGGAGCCCATTTTAGTCCATTTCAGCTCTTTCAGCTGAAATTGAGCCGAGTTCAGTCAGTTGAGTTAGTGTTTGAGACTTGATTTTAGTTCATCTCAGTATTACTGACCTTTGTTTTAGCTCAAACCCAGTTCAGGTTCGTAATTCACTTCATTCCAATGACCATTCCATACCATTTCTCTAAAAATGGCAGCTTTTCTTGAAAATTCAGTTGGAAAGGTCAGTTGAGTCAGTGTTTGTTGAGTTCATTTGAGTTCTGAAACTCTAAAACCCAGCTCAATCCAGTTCATTTCAGTTGAATCCAGCTCAAACCCTAATTTTCAGCGTTACTCTAGCTTGGCAGAGCTCGAAAATCATTTCTTCAACCATTTTTGCAAATTTTGTCAATTTTAACACTTTTTGAACTGGTACAAGTGTCAATCGGGGTCTAACATCCAAAATTCTTCATTCAGGGTTAGCATTTTGCATAGCATTTCATGTCATTTCTCATCATTTCATATCATTTCTCAGCATTTCATAACATTTCATCACATTTCATTTCATTTTCGAAGTCCAGAACTCCAGTTTTATAAATTTCAATCCAGATCGAGTTTTAAAAGTTTTCAGAAATCAATTTCAAACCTTGGGTTTCCAAAATTGGCATTTTCACCCCGGGAGTCTAAATTTGGAAATATTTTCTCGAGAAAAACAATCTGGATTTCTTTTAAAATCAAATTTTTAAATTCTACACTGGATTTGCTTCGCAATGAGCTATTGAACTTTAAAATCCAAGCTCGTTTCAAAAACTACCAAAAATAGCTCGTTTCGTTTGGAAATATTTTCTTGAGAAAAACAATTTGGATTTCTTTCAAAATCAGATTTTTAAAGTCTACATTGGATTTGCTTCGCAACGAGGTATTGAACTTCAAAATCCGAGCTCGTTTCAAAATTGCCAAAAATAGCTTGTTTCGTCTGGAAACTTTCTGAAAAGACTATTTTACCCCTCTAATCTTCAAAATGAATTTCAAAATTCAAATTTGGACCCGCTCTGAGATGGCCCATTCATTTGCATTTCTATTTTATTAAAAAAAAAAAAAGATGCTTCTTTTTATTTGTTTATTTTTGTTTTTATTGATTTTTATTTATTTTTTATTTTTTTTAGAGAGGTGGGACCCACAAGGTGGTCGCCCAAACCTCCAGCCCCTCTATTTCTCCATTTCCTTTCTCTCCTCCTCTCCTTTCCCTTTCCTACTTCCTTTCTTTCCTTCTTTCTTTCTTTTCTTTCTTTCTTCTTCCTTTTTCTTTTCTTTCTTTCTTTCTTTATTTCCTCCTTTCTTTCCTCTCCTAGCCACTCACGTATGGGATTTTCCAGCTTCCTTCTCTTCCTCTTTCCCTCTCCTTTCTTTCTTCCTTTCCTTTTCCTTCTTCCCTTCTTCTTTCCTTTTCTTTCCCTTCCTTCTTTCCCCTTTCTTCCTTACCTCCTTTCCTTCTTTTTCAAAGAGCACAAAGGCTACATCCATTCACGTATGGCTGGGGGATTAAAGGCATTATGCATTATTAAAAACTTAGGTTTTGAACTTATCAGAACCTAAGTTATGAAAAAAAACCAAAAGAAAAAAAAAGAGACGGAGGGGAAATTCTCATCTCACGTCTCTCTCCCTCTCTCTCTCTCTCTCTCTCCCTTGAGCTCTTCCCTTTGCTTCTACAGCCCACAACAGCTCTCCCCTTTGCTACTACATCCCTACCACTGCCACCCTTACACGCTTGCAGCCACCGCCTTGAAGCAGCAGCCGGCTCCTTCAACACCACCATTTCCAGCCACCAAAGAGAAGCTTCAGCCGACAGTCATCTTCAACTTCTTCCAGCCAGCCTCCACTTTGAGGCAGTCTTCCATCATCAGCACGCCATCTCCAGCAGCACTTGGGACCTGTCTTCAAGCTTCCAGCCTTCCTCCAGCCAACAGCTGACCACCACAAAGCTTCCAGCCTTCATCACCCTCAATAGCAGCTGCACCTCCCTCTTGCTTCAACAACCGGTGCAACTCCTTTCACCTCCACAGCAAAGTAGTAGCATCTCCAGCCGATTGAAGCAAAACCCAAGGTAAAATTGGTTTTTTTTTATGGATCCGATATAAAAAACCAGTGTAGAACTGGGTTTATATTGTAAAATTAAGGAAAAGCATGCTATCTTGTGTGTTCAAGCTACATAGTGGGAGCGATCAATCCGATAAAGTGGATCGGATCCTCCACTCTTTAATAGCATATACCAAGTTAAGATTCTGTCCCCTTGAATTTTTTATTATCATTTTGGATAGATTTCATTTTTTTTTTTAAAAGTGTATTTATCTTTGTCTTCATTGTTTTATGCCATGGAGCTTAGTTTCATTGATAGTTTATCATATTGTTGGTTTAGGCGTTCAGTCCTGCTATCATTTCATGTTTATTATTTCATCATTAAATCTTAAAAAATTATATTTCAGTTGAGTTTATTTGTTTGTGATATTCTTCCAAAAGATCAGGTTCGTTCGAGCTTCGGAACTCCTCTAAACCGATCAAGCATCTTTACCGGGTTTTCTGTCTTTTTGAATTTCCAATTTACGATTTAGCAGAAAAGAACCTCCAGAATCACCCTTGTGGGAGATTCGGATAATCTTTCAAAAATCACAGTAGATTCATGATTGAATCTACTAATGATCTGGAAATTTTGAGGTTTTTACAGTCAGTTTTGACCTCTGTAAAAAATCAGATTTCTCAGACCCCTGGGAAAATCCTGATTTTCTTTTGTCAGGATATAGACAGATCTTAATGCACCGACTCCTCCAAATCTGTAGTCCGTCTGCAAAAATTTTCAACATGAAAGTTGTTCCTAACATGATTTCATGTCATTTCCCAAAATTTGGAAATTTTTGGATCTGTTTCATTATTTTTCCCGGATTTTATCTTTCTGTCTAACAGATTCCAATGTCCAGAAATTCCAGAGATTTAGGTCTCTGATATCAGTGTGGCCTTTTCCAAACCGTAACCAGAATCCCAATAGTGTCAAAAGATCAAATCTTCCTCTATTTGTCAGGGACATTTTCCCACAATTTCAGACATTTTACCATCTGTTTACTAATTTTCTCACATTTTCTACCAAAACCTGTCTGTTTCCTTCATTTACTAGAGTCGCCGGATTCCGATCCGACTTGCCGGAGTGGCACAGCTCCGACCATAGGTCAAAACCAGAAAATGTAAAAGGAAAAAATCTTTGCCTTACTGTCCTCTGTCATCCCATAAAATTTTGGAAATTTTAATGGAAGTTTGATATCCTAAATCCCCTTTAGAATCAATATTTTAGGCAAAAATCATGAAATTTAGGGTTTTTATTTGAATTTCCATATTTAAAAATACAAAAAAATTAGATTTTCGAGCTTCATTCTGTTTTTAGGGTTATTTTAGGTGTCCATGCCAAATTTGGTTTAATTCCAAGTTCATTTGCTCTATGTGTTAGTTTATCTTTAAATTCAGAAGCGAAAATCAAGCGAAAATCAGGTTAAATTCGATATTTTATGATATTTTCGCCATTTTAGGGTTTTTATCATGTACATAAGCATGTAGATTCATATTAGGGTTAATTTCAATCTCATTTTCATTTCATATTTTTCAATTTTGCAAAATTTATTTCAGAAAACCCTGGTTTCAAGGCCATAGTCTTGTTATCGGGGGTATTTTGGTCATTTTGACCTAAATTTCGAAATTTCAATTTCTAATTCTCTAAAATTTCATGCATATCATCATATTTCATCATATTATGTTTGATTTATTTCATTTGATTTTCAAATTTCCAAAATTTATAAAAAATTCTTTCAAAAAACCTTGATTTCAAGGTCATCAGGGGTATTTTGGTCATTTTGACACCAATTTCGAATTTTCAAGTTTATTTTCGAAATTTATTCATTATTCATCATGTTTATATCAAAGGGGGTATGATTTTGGGTTTATATCTGAATAATATCTGATAATTTCCCATATTTTCGGATAAATTCAGAAAAACCTACATTTTTGTGCTAACCTTGTTTTCTAGTTTTGCAGGAATATTCAAGAAGAAGATTTTATTTTCTTATTTTATTTCAATTCAATGTAACATCAAATGTAATAATTTGGAATAAGAGTTACATTTCTGCTTAGAATAGGGCTGCATTGCATATAGTTTAATTTATGCAAATTTTAATATGTGATGTATGATTCATGCACATTATTTCAAATCCACTATGGTTTACACGAATGGCACGTTTACAAGCTTTTATGGAGTTTATAAACTCGGTGGGATTCGTATTTATGTCCATAGTCAGAATACGAAGAAAACCAAGATTTATGATCTTCATATTAGCCACATTCAGCCTACACACTTAGGCTAACTTCAAAAAAATGTACTGCATTTTTCAAAACTTTAAAAGGATTTCTCAATTTCTTAATTGAAATTCCCTTTTCAAATTCATATTCATTCATTCATATCATTCAAATTGTATTATTCTCAAATTCATTTTCCAATTTCAATTTCAGAAAATTCAGCTTTCTCAAGAATTTTCAAGTCTTTCTCATGATCTGATTTTCTCAAAATCCTAAGTTTTCAAATGACATTTCAAAGCATTTCCCAATTTCAAACCAAGATTTTCCTATGTTTTCAAATTCTCAAATTTTAAAATCCCAAGTTTTCAGAAATCGATTTTCTCATATTTTCCAGTTTTCCTGAGAATTTATTTTCCATTTCAAAAGTCATTTTCCAATGAATTTCTTAGATTTTCTCAGAATTCTCAAATCCATTTTCTCAGAAAAGCAATTCCAAATTTCAAAAATCGATTTTCCAAAGTTCAAGTTTTCCTGAGAAATCATTTTCCAATCAAATTTCTGATTTCCAATGAAATTCAATGATTTTCCCAAGGATTCCATTTCCAGCACTTTTCCAATCATTTTTCCAGCATATTTCAATTTTCCAAAGCAAACATCATATTTTTTTTAAACTTGCATTATTTTCAAAAATTCATAGCACAAGCCTGATTCTTTGTGCATTCTAGGAAAATAGAGCATAATTTAGCTATTTGAGTCAAGTTAAAGCACATAATTGATCCTTGGTTCAATTACCCCTGGTAAAGGCGCCAGGAACGGTTGAACCTCGTACCGACAGGCGGATCCCATTCTACGGAATTTTCCCGCAAATTTTCAAAACGGAGGCGAGTAATTTTTAAAACCAATTTCAAAACTTTGGTCGAGTTTGACTCGCGAAATTCGTTTCTCTCTCGCAAGGGAGGGGAACAATTTTGCGATGATAACAGAATAATATCAGTTCAATGAAGAATGACCATCGGTTCACTTAGAACACTATCAGTTCGATGAAGAACGAATATCAGTTCACTTGGGAACACTATCAGTTCGATGAAGAACGACTATCAGTTCACATGGAACACTATCAGTTCAATGAAGAACGACTATCAGTTCACATGGAACACTATCAGTTCAATGAAGAACGAGGACTATTATATAGAGTTGGATTGCTTCTATGAACGGTTTCAGGATTATCCCCTTATCCTGAACGGGGATAGAAATTGGATGACCCGAAGGTCGACATTGACATAATTAATATTGAACTTGAATTCTGATGAAAGGTCAGCGTGAAGACTGTACCTAAGAGATCGAATAACGCGACCAATGGGCAAGACACCAACACGAGTGTTAGATTTTTAAAGGGTACTAGTACGAGCACTGGATTTTGAAAACGTACCAGTACAAGCATTATGTTTTGAAAGATTACCAGTATGAATACTGGGTTTTGGAAGATTACCAGTACGAGCGCTGGATTTTGGGAGATTATCAATACGAGCACTGGATTTTGAGAGATTACCAATACGAGCACTGGATTTAGAAGAATTTACCAGCACGAACCTTGGATTTTGAAAATCTTACCAGCACGAACACTGGATTTTTGAAAATTTACCAGCACGAACACTGGATTTAGAAAATTTTTACCAGCATGAACCTTGGATTTTGAAAATCTTACCAGCATGAACACTGGATTTTTGAAAATTTACCAGCACGAACACTGGATTTAGAAATTTTTTACCAGCACGAACCCTGGATTTTGAAAATCTTTCCAGCATGAACACTGGATTTTTGAGAATTTACTAATTGATTTTGATAGAAGATTTTCAGTCTTCACCCTCACGACGACTTGGACAACTGTCGGGGTCTCAGGATTTATCCCTTAACCTGAAGGGGAAGTTCAGGTTTATCCCTTAACCTGAAGGGGAAGTGAATTTGATGTAAATGAATGTAAATGGATGCAAATGAATGCATGTAAATGTAAATGAATGCAAATGTATGCAAAATGATGTAAATGAATGCACATGTATGCAAAATGAGAGATTTGTTTGATCCTGCCTGCATACATAATGTTTTGAAGACAAATTTTAAAATAATGCCCCAGTGTAACTGGGAAAGAAGGATTTGACCATTATTGAGGAAAATATATTGAGGAATTACAAAGGATGGAATAGAGGATTTAAGTATAGAAAAATTTCAAATGTTAATCATTGATGGGGTCTAATAATTCCACACCATCGGCATTGATGAGCAGATATGAATTGTAGAGTAATGCTTCCTTAACAACATAGGGACCTTCCCAATTCGGCGACCATTTGCCACCCAGACGGTGCTTGAGATAGGCCGTTGATCTGAGCACTAGATCATTGACTCAAGATTTTCTTTGAATGACAAATTTTGCATATTGTTTGGTTATCCTCTGACGATATGATTGAGCGTGCTCTGTTGCTCTGAGTCTTCTTTCATTGAGCAAATCAAGTTGTACCAGTCGCTGCTGCTAATACTGATCAAGCGATAACTCTAGCAGTGATGCGAACTTCAAGGCAGGTTTCTGAACATGTAGAGGCAGTACTACTTCAGTTCCGTAGACAAGTTCTGACGGAGTAGCATTAGTTGGAGTACAAATGGTGGTTCTGTATGCCCATAATGCATCATGGATCTTCTCATGCCAATTATGGCCTGTTTCCAAGGTTCGCTCCAGGATTCGAATCAGAATCTTATTGGTGGCCTCTGCCTGACCATTCCTTTGAGGATAATAAGGAGCGGAGAAACCATGCTGAATTCTGAACTTTAAGTCAAATGTCCTCATTCTCTTATTCTTGAAATGACCCTCATTGTCTGACACAATATCGTGCGGTATGCCGAAACAACAATATTCTTGTGGATGAATAAGACCATGTGTCGACCTTCTATTATACGCAAAGTGATAGCTTCGACCCATTTAGTGAAATATTATGTTGCGGCAAGAAAATATTTGTAGCTGTTTGAAGCAGGAGTGATGGGGCCCACAACATCAAAGGCCCACATAGAAAATAGCCATGGAGAGATGGCGATTCACAAATATGTTGCTGGCGCATGAATAGAAGGTGCATGTATCTGGCATAAAGCACACTTCTTCACAAAATGGTAGCAATCTTGCTGCATAGTCTTCCAATAAGATCATGCCCGGATGATTTGCTTGATAAGAGTTTGGTAGCCGATGAGTCTACTGCAAATGCCTTCGTGTACCTCTTGGACAACTTCTTTGGCTTCATCTTCGTCTAGGCATCTGAAATATTTAGAACTGAATCCACGATGATAGAGGACATCAGCAATAATAAAATATCGGGCAGACACATGCCAAATCGCTCGTTACTCTTACCAGTGATATTCTAAGAGAAGGATACATATGTCTTCTTTTTGATGGGAGCCTTTCTGAAACAGTCCTTAGCTTGCTCAGACATCATCCTAATCATCATTTTCTTGAACATCTGATATGTAGTAGGATCAATGCCATCCCTATCATTCAAACTCTGTCTTCTGGCAGATCTTGGAGAATCCATTTCTTCTTGCCTGCTTCTAAAATCACTGATGCCCTGATACAGTGGTGTCTTCTTGCTTGATCTGATCTGAACCACTTGGGAATACTGATGCTCTTTGTAGAATGGATGATTAAATTTCGATGATGAAGATTCAGGATAGAAATGAATATAGTAAAAATATTTGATGAGAATTTGATAGATAATTGAAAGAACATCCCATTACTAGGGATTGGGTCGCCGCTGGAGTCACGACAATTATGTTGTCATTCTTTACAAGGAGAACGAACAACTGCAAATATGCCTTGTCACCTAGGCGAGGTTATCAAACCATGATAGAATGAAAATTGAAGGATTTTTTTTTTCTTTATTGAAGGAAAAATATTATTGCATCAATAGTGGACTTGAGAAAGAGGGAGTATATAGACAGTCTGTCACCACTCTTAACGATCAACAGAGACACGAGGACCAAGGAAAAGAGTGAGAATGATGAAAGAATCCCAGCCATATATGGCAGAATGGTATGTTTCAGACCATTGTGCTGATGTAAGGTCAAACTTTGGCATAACCCCTTATAGTACCCGAGCTTCTACGCGCTTTTGTCTCTGAGAGAATTGTCTGATGCATCACTCTGGATAGTAGTAGGTACAGGAAAATGGGCCAAGTAGCTTGAATCTCTTGCCATATGCATAGGTGTATCTGGGAGGTGATAATTCTCGATCAAAGTAGTCCCACACAACTTCTTCTTCCTACAGATAATCGATCATGAATCGGTACCGCGCAACTGGAAGAAGTTCCTTGCCATTGTATCTGAACGAACTAGCTCTAGTCGACACATGCTGAAGGAACCAAGACTGAAAAGCATAGGTACATCCCTCGACTAGGATGGACTCTCCAAGTGTGAAGTGGGTCAATCCTCTGTATAGAAAAGCAAGCGCGACCATGGCTATCGAGAGACGGCTCGTCCGTCAACTTCCTCATCTTCTCAAAAGCTGAACTATTCTGACATCCACTTAATTCTGTCCATCTGGAAAGAAAGCAAGTCCCACAGTACATAGAACCATCGCATGTTGAATTCTCTCTTGAGCTGTTCTGGACAGCGAGTTGACTTCTGCAAATTTTCCATGCTGTCGGTAGATCTCGATCAGGCTCACGTACTCATTCTCGTTTTCTTCAATCAGTGGCAAAGACTTGCCCCCTGTCATGCGAGCTACGACATCTTTGGGGTCCAGACCCTTGACATTGATCAGAAATTGCTGCTCTAATGGATCTCCAGGCTTAGCGACTGGCTCGGGCAGTCCCATAATCTCTGAAAATTCATCCATCAATAGTGTTATCTCGCCCCACGGGAACCAGAACGTGCAAGTGCGCGGATTCCACCGCTCTGCCAGTGCATGAATCAGATTGCTGTTGACTGTCAACTTTCCCACTGCAGATGCCAGTTCTAACCCGCAATCGCTCAAGTGGTCCGGAAACATACGAGAGAAGTTTTTGAACCAGACATAGTACCACCGGGGGAAGAAGGGTCCGATGATAAGAGATCGATGCTGAGGAAGACTTTGTCGCACCTCGTAGGAGATGTGACCCTCAGGAAAAACATAATCGAACTGACTGGATGCCATTGGACTGAAAGACAAGAAGGCTGGAATTAGACTTTGGAAAAATACAAGAATTTTGAAAATTGCAGGCAAGATAAAATGAAAGCTGGAAATTCGAAGTCCAGAGGAACGAAAGAATGGAAAATCTCCTGGAGTTTTGAAGAAAAGGTGAATAATTTGAAGAAAAAAAATCGTCCAGGGTTTTTGAGAAAAAGGAGATATTTTTTATAAAATATGAAAAATGAGGTATTTTGGAAAATTGTTTGGTATTTTGGAAAAATTGGGAAAAATATGAGAAAATAAGGCGAAAATGAATATCATACATTCAATTACAAACAATTATGCACATACAACAATCCCTAAGATGCCAACTCTAAATGCATTGATTTTGAAAAAGCTTTAGGACCCTAATCCTGACTCTAGGCTCAGATCAACTGTGTCCAATCATGCTATGTCGATATACTCGAGCCGAGGCTCGATGTACGTGGCATAAAACTCATCTCTGGGTCTAGGCTTGTGTTTTCCCAACATCCTTGAGCGCCTGCCGATATACGTTGGACTATGGCCCTTGGTACGTGGCAGGGGGCGTTAGCCCAAATAAGTGGCCCAGTTGTGAGGCTCTGTCCCGAACTATGGTTCTGGAAGAGAGCCCAGCAACGTGAAGACCGGGTAGACATAGGTGGGGTGGTTTTTGAAATATGATCACATGCAGGCAAACAGAGGGCTCTAAGTCCTAAAGAGATAGAATTTTGAAAACTTTTGAAGAAGCAAACATTGTTTTCATACAAGTCCTAGATTGAGGAGTGTTGTATTTCAGACCTAAGTCAAAGTGAGCATGCCTAATTCTCCTCAATATGGTCCTACCAAACCATGCCTAGTCTACATGCAATCCATGTCAGCTGGGTTCAAGTCTAGGCTCCTAGGTTCACATGATATCAGGAATTAAAGCTGACATTCCATAGAACATAATTTTGACAATTGGGCTAAATTAAAGCACATAATTGATCAGGCGAAGACAGGTCCCATCTCGGTCGCCAAACCTGTTATCATCGCAAAAAATTTTCCCTCCCTTGCGAGAGAGAAACGAATTTCGCGAGTCAAACTCGACCAAAGTTTTAAAAATGGTTTTAAAAATTTACTCGCCTCCGTTTTTAAAATTTGCGGGAAAATTCCGTGGAATGGGATCTGCCTGTCGGTACGAGGTTCAACCGTTCCTGGCGCCTTTACCAGGGGTAATTGAACCAAGGATCAATTACGGGCTTTAATTTGACTCAAATAGCTAAATTATGCTCTATTTTTACTAGAATGCACAAAGAATCAGGCTTGTGCTATGAAATTTTTAAAAAATGCAAGTTTGAGAAACTATGATGTTTGCTTTGGAAAATTGAAATGCATTTGGAAAATGATTGGAAAAGTGCTTGAAATTGGAGTTTTGGGGAAAATCATTGAATTTCATTGGAAATCAGAAATTTGCATTGAAAAGTAATTTCTCAAGAAAACTTGAAAATCTGAGAAAATTGGTTTTGAGATTGGAAACTTGGAATTGCTTTTATAAGAAAATGGATTTGAGAATCTTGAGAAAATCTAAGAAATTTATTGGAAAATGACTTTTGAAATGGAAAATGAATTCTCAGGAAAACTGGAAAATATGAGAAAATCGATTTCTGAAAACTTGGGATTTTGAGAAAATCAGATCCTGAGAAAGACTTGGAAATTCTTGAGAAAATTGAATTTTCTGAAATTGAAATTGGAAAATGAGTTTGAAAATAATGCAATTTGAATGATATGAATGAATGAATATGAATTTGAAAAGGGAATTTCATTGAGGAATTGGGAAATCCTTTTTAAACTTTGAGAAATGCAGTGCATTTTTGAAGTTAGCCTAAGAGTGTAGGCTGAATGTGGCTGATATAAAGATCATAAATCTTGGTTTTCTTCGTATTCTGACTATGGCCATAAATACGAATCCCACCGAGTTTATAAACTCCATAAGAGCTTGTGCACGTGCCATTTGTGTAAACCATAGTGAATTTGAAATAATGTGCATGAATCATACATCACATATTGAAATTTGCATAAATTAAACTATATGCAATGCAACCCTATTCTAAGCAGAAAAGTAACTCTTATTCCAAATTATTACATTTGAGGTTACATTGAATTGAAATAAAAAATAAAAGCTAAGTCTTCTTCTTGAATGTTCCTGCAAAACTAGAAAACAAAGTTAGCACAAAAATGTAGGTTTTTCTGAATTTATCCAAAAATATGGAAAATTATCGAATATTATTCAGATATAAACCCAGAATCATACCCCCTTTGATATAAACATGAAAAATAATGAATAAATTTTGAAAATAAACTTGAAAATTCGAAATTAGGGTCAAAATGACCAAAATACCCCTGATGACCTTGAAATCAGGGTTTTATGAAAGAATTTTTTTATAAATTTTGGAATTTTGAAAATCAAATAAAATAAATCAAACATAATATGATAAAATATGATGATATGCATGAAATTTTGGAGAATTAGAAATTGAAATTTCGAAATTTAGGTCAAAATGACCAAAATACCCCTGATAACAAGACTATGGCCTTGAAACTAGGGTTTTCTGAAATAAATTTTGCAAAATTGAAAAATATGAAATGAAAATGAGATTAAAATTAACCCTAATATGATTCTACATGCTCATGTACATGATAAAAACCCTAAAATGGCGAAAATATCATAAAATATCAAATTTAACTTGATTTTTGCCTGATTTTCGCTTCTGAATTTAAAGATAAACTAACACATGGAGCAAATGAACTTGGAATTAAACCAAATTTAGCATGGACACCTAAAATAACCCTAGAAACATAATGGAGCTCGAAAATCTATTTTTTTGTATTTTTAAATATGGAAATTCAAATAAAAACCCTAAATTTTGTGATTTTTGCCTAAAATGTTGATTCTAAAGGGGATTTAGGATATCAAATTTCCATAAAAATTTCCCACATTTCATGGGGTGACAGAGGACAGTAAGGCAAGGATTTTTTCTATTAACACTTTCTGGTTTTGACCTACGGTCGGAGCTGTACCAGTCCGGCAAGTCGGATCGGAATCCGGCGACTCTAGGATTTAGAGGAAACAGACAGGTTTCAGTAGAAAACATGGGAAAAATGGTAGACAGATGGGAAAAAGGCTTAAATTGTGGTAAAATGTCCCTGACAAACATAAGAAGATTTCCTATTTTTACAGAATTGGGATTCGGGTTACGGTTTGGAAAGAGGCATGCTGTTATCAGAGACCCGAATCTCTGGAATTTCGGGATATTGAAATCTGTCAGACAGAAATGCAAATTTCGGAAAAAATACTGAAACACTTCAAACAATTCCTAAATTTTGGACAATGACAAAACACTATGTTAGGAACAACTTTCATGTTGAAAGTTTTTGCAGACGAGCTATGGATTGAACGGATTTGGTGAATTAAGTTCTGTCTATACCCTGACGAAAGAAAATCAAGATTTTCCCAGAGGTCTGGGAAATCCGATTTTTTTTAGAGAGTAAAACTAACTGAAAAAACTTCAAAATTTCCATATCATCAGTAGATTTGATTATGAATCCACTGTGATTTTTGGAGGATGATCCGGATCTCCCACAAGGGTGGTGCCGGAGGTTCTTGTCTGCCAAAGCAGAATTTGGAATTTCCAGGGGATTAAAAACCCAATGTCAATCTTTTATTTTTTTATGAAATTCCGAATTTCAAGCTAATCCAATTTTTTTACAGAAGTTTAATGACACATAAATATAAAGATCATAAAATCTACAAAATTTATTGATAAATGAATCTACACAAAATAACATCTAGATCATACCTATAACCGAAAACTTATATATTCTAAACTAAATGTTAACAAAAACCACACAAAGTGAATAAAATGAATAATGAAAATGAATTAAATGCACTACATGAAATATGAGAATAAAATAAATTTGACAGGGTATGATCCATTTTAATGTTGGCTATTGGTGGTAGAGGGATCCGATCCATTTATCGGATGGATTACCTCATTTGCATAGCCTTGTCATAACAAAACCAATATTTCACATTTTCAAATCCATAAAGCAAGGTCTCTTACCAACGTAAATCCAGTTTTAATTAGTTTCACATGGTATTCATAGCCTAACACAAAAAAAACTCATGTTAGCAAGAAAAATCCTCCAAATAATAAAAGGAATAGGCACTTTACCTTGAAAGCCTTGCTTATTTGCATCAGTTGGAATGAATGCAAACGGAGGAGTCAGCTGCTTGGGCTGAAGCAACTTAGCCTTGTTGGAGGCTGCCAATGGTTGAAGATGAACTGCAACAAGTGAAATGGTTGGAGGTACTGCTTCAATGGTGTTGTAGGCACCGGCTGGAGATACTTCAACGTTGGAAAAGGTGGAGCTGCAAGGTTGTTTGCTATGGAGGCTATTGGCTGGAACAATGGTTGATGGTTGTTGTGTTGGAGGTGAAGGCTGGACCGGTTGGGATGTAGCAATGGTGGCAAGGGCTGCTGGGCGTGAAAAGGAAGGCTGGATCTGTGTTAGAGGTGTTGCAGGGGAAGCCGGATGCTGCTGAAGGAGGGCTGTTGTTGGAGGCCTAGCTGCTGCTGTGGTGAAAGATGGGCTGCATCAAGTGTAGGTGGTGCTGTCAAGGAAGGAGAGGTGGAGAAGCTGCTGTGGATGTTGCAGCAATGGTGAGGAGCTGCTACAAGAAGGATGGCTGTTGTGGCTGCAACAGCCAAGAGAGAAGGAGAGAGCTCAAGGGAGAGAGAGAGAGAGAGAGAGAGAGAGAGAGAGAGAGAGAGAGAGAGAGAGAGAGAGAGAGAGAGAGAGACGTGAATTGAGCTTGGGAGGCCAGCCTTTTGTTTTTGATTGGTAACTTAGGAAAGATGATATCTTTCCCTAAGTTACCATTGATTAATGAAGAAGGCTGTGTAATGCCTAAGGCTATAGCCGTATGGCTTTGGAGGAAGAAAGGAGTAAGGAAGGGAAGAAGGAAAAGAAAAAGGAAAGAAGAGGGGAGAAAGAAAAGGAAAGAAAGGGAGGAAAAGGAGAGGGAAAGAGGAAGAGAAGGGGCTGGATAGGGTATACGTGAGTGGCTGGGAGAGGAAGGAAAGGAGGAAAGAAAGAAAGAATGAAAAAGAAAGAAGAAAGAAAGAAAAGAAAGAAAAAAGGAAAGTAAAAAAAATAAAAATAAAAATAAAAATAAAAATAAAAAGAAAATGGAGGAAGAAAGAAAGGAAATGGGCTGGATTGAGGGCTAGGGTGGTCGACCCCCTTGTGGGTCCCACCTTAGGAAAATAAAATAATAAAAAAAAAATAAAACAAACAAAAAAATAAAGAAAAAGGTAATTTTTTTTTCTTTTTTTATAAATTAAAACAGAAAATGCAAATGGATGGGCCATCTCAAAGCGGGTCCAAATTCCACTTTTGAAATTCATTTTGACGATTAAAGGGGTAAAATAATCTTTTCAGAAACTTTCCAGATGAAACGAGCTATTTTTGGCAGTTTTTGAAACGAGCTCGGATTTTGAAGTTCAATACCTCGTTGCGAAGCAAATCTAATGTAGAATTTAAAAATTTAATTTTGGAAGAAATCCAAATTGTTTTTGTTGAGAAAATGCTTCCAAATCTATTTTCAGACAAAACGAGCTATTTTTGACAGTTTTTGAAACGAGCTCGGATTTTGAAGTTCAATACCCCGTTGCAAAGCAAATCCAATGTAGAATTTAAAAATGTAATTTTGAAAGAAATCCAGATTGTTTTTCTCGAGAAAATATTTCCAAACGAAATGAGCTATTTTTGGCAGTTTTTGAAACAAGCTCAGATTTTGAAGTTCAATAGCTCATTGCGAAGCAAATCCAGTGTAAAACTTGAAAATTTGATTTTGAAAGAAATCCAGATTATTTTTCTTGAGAAAATATTTCCAAATTTAGACTCCCTGGGTGAAAATGTCAATTTTGGAAACCCGAGGTTTGAAATTGATTTCTGAAAACTTTTAAAACTCAATCTGGATTGAAATTTATAAAGCTGGAGTTCTGGACTTCGAAAATGAAATGAAATGTGATGAAATGTTATGAAATGCTGAGAAATGATATGAAATGATGAGAAATGACATGAAATGCTATGCGAAATGCCAACCCTTAATAAAGAATTTTGGATGTCAGACCCCGATTGACACTTGTACCAGTTTAAAAAGCATTAAAATTGATAAAATTTACAAAATAACTCAAGAAATGGTTTTTGAGACTCTATTGGGTTAGAGTGACACTGAAAATTGGGGTTCGAGCTGAATTAAACTAAAATGAGCTGGATTGAGCTGGGTTTTAGAGTTTCAGAACTCCAATGAGCTGACAATGATGCTGACTCAACTGACCTTTCCGATTGAATTTTCAAGAAAAGTTGTCATTTCTAGAGAAATGGTACGGAATGATCACTGGAGCGAAGTGAATTACGAACCTGAGCTGGGTTTGAGCTAGAACGAAGGTCAGTAATACTGATATGAACTAAAATCAAAGCTTGAACACTAGCTCAATTAACTGAACTGAACTCAATTTCAGCAGAAAGAGCTAAAATGGGCTCCTGAACACTTAGAAATGGTTTTGAACTGAAATTGGAGCACTTGAACTCCTGGTGAGCTCAAGTTAGACTCTGGGGAACATGACTGACTGGGAATGACTGACTTGGAGACAATTGGCTTGGATTCGAGTGAGAAATGAACTCATTTTTGAAGAAATGATCCCATTTTGGCAGGAATGGTCAGAAATGAAAATGGTCTGTTCATTGTGAGCTCAGATGAGCTTGAGATGACTGATATTTTAACTATCCTGAACTGACCAATGAGCTTAGTTGACTCCGACTGACTAGGGTCCGGGATGACCTAGGGGTAAAATAGTAATTTTCCTAATGAAAATGGGTAAAATGTTGATTTTTTGAAACTGACTCGGGGTTTGACTTCTACACTGACCTACAGGGTTGGCACTACACGAGGAGGGATTTTTAAGAATAGATGAGGAAAATTTGGGGTGTTTACAACAATCTTCTGGTAAGGAAGTGGTTTCTGATCTTTCACTTGCCATTCGGCCAGAACTTGATTGACGATTAACAAAGAATCGCCATAAGCATGCACTCTTTTGACATTGAAGTCTTGTAGAATTTTCAGACCTTGTATCAAAGCTTCATACTCGGCCATATTATGAGTGCACTGAAAATCCAGTTTAAGAGAAAAGGGAATCATCTCCTTCTCTGGTGTAATTAGCAGAATTCTGATTCCTATGCCTGTCATATTCTTGGAACCGTCGAAGAATAAATTCCAAATTGGAGATTGTTGAATATTGCAGATCCGCTCATCGGGGAAATCATCCTCAGCTTTAACATCCTCTGCTAGCGGAAAATCTGCTAATTGGTCTGCAATTGCTTGGCCTTTGATAGATTGCTGAGAGACATATTGCAAGTCGTATTGCATTAATAGGACTTGCCATTTGGCAATTCGTCCGCTGAGAAATGGTTGTTCAAGAACGTACTTGAGAGGATTTAATTTAGATAGAATCTTGACTTCAGACGCCAATAGATAATGTCTCAATTTCTGACACATCCATACCAGAGCTAAACATGTCTTCTCTATCTGAGAGTATTTCTTCTCGTAATCAATAAAGGTCTTGCTCACATAGTAAATGGCATGTTCTATCAAGCTGCCTTCTTCGTATTGTGCCAAGAATCCGCCGCAAGCAACTTGATTAACGGAAATGTATAGCAATAGGGGTTTCCCTAATTCTGGCGGCTTTAAAACAGGAGGATTGAGAAGATATTTCTTGATGCGTTCGAACGATTGCTGACACTCTGGTCTCCATTAAAACTTCACTCCTTTTCTGAGCAAATGATTGAAAGGCTCACATCTCATGGCCAAATTAGAAATGAATCGTCGAATTGATTGCATGCGTCCTTGAAGGCTACGCAATTCTTTGAGATTAGTCGGGGGCGGCATGCCAATGATAGCTTTGGCCTTAGCAGAATCCATCTCTATCCCCTTCTTGCTGACTAAGAAGCCTAGCAACTTGCCAGATTCGACTCCAAAAACACATTTTTGTGGATTGAGTCTTAGCTTGTAAAGAATGAGCCGCTTGAAAACTTGATTGAGAGCTTCGATGTGATCTTCCTCTTCTTTGGATTTTACTAGAATATCATCAACATATGCATCCATGATTTTGTGCATCTGATCATGGAATATAACGGCCATAGCGCGCTGATAAGTGGCTCCAGCATTCTTGAGCCCAAAAGGCATGAATGTATAACAGAAAGTGCCCCATGGCGTGGTAAAGGATGTTTTGGATTGGTCACGAGCGGCCAACTTGATTTGATTATATCCGGAGTATCCGTCCATAAAGGAAAACATAGCATGCCCGGCTGTGCTATCGACTAGGAGATCAATGTTTGGGAGCGGATAGTCATCCTTCGGAGTGGCTTTATTGAGATCATGGAAGTCGATACAGATTCACACTTTCCCATTCTTCTTAGGAACTGCTACGATATTCGCCAACCAATCCGGGTAATCAATTGCTCGAATGAATCCTGCTTTAAGCAGATCCTCAAGTCCTTCCTTGACCTGTTGCTCGATTTGAGGATCCATTTTTCTCAACTTCTGCTTGACTGGTTTCGCCTCAGGCTTCAGAACGAGGCGATGTTCCACCAATTTCGGATCTAAACCTGGCATATCCTCATAAGTCCATGCGAATACTTCTTTATGTTGCTTGAGGAAATTAGTGAGCCTTTCTTTTTCTCCTGGGCTCAAACCACTGCCAAATTTGAGAATTCTAGGATCGTCTTCTGATCCGATATTGATATCCTCAGTCGGATCTTGAACCAAGGATGATGGCTCATCTTGCCTCTGAATCGATGCAAATTCTGGCAGTTCCTGAAGAGCTGAATCGAACTCTGCTGGTTCTTCTGACTGCTTTGCAGTTTGACTACATTCTGCTCTTATTCTGACCTGATGAATTACTGCTGATTTCGAACAAGCTTTTGGATTAAAGACGAGCTTCTTGATAGATCGGGAAGACATTCTGAAAATTGGAGGATAAATTGATTTAGGGAAATTGCTCATCATGAAATAAATTGCTTTTATTGAAAATAATTGGAAAGATAAAAGAGCAAAATGATTTCAATTTTGTGAAGATTTAATACTGAGGAACAAAGAGACAAATGGCACCAAGATAGACAAAAGAAACTGGCAACTTTATTGAAAGATAGAATTAATCAAAATGACAATGATGAAAATGAAATGGGATATCATCCCGATAACAGAATAGAAAAAGAAAGACAAAGGAATTCTTCTAATGTGCCCCCTTAATGAAAATAGTCCCTTTCTGAGACCTTCGACCATTAAAGCCCAATCCGGCTCTTTTAGGGCAGTGCTGAGGAATCACTGGTTCAAGACGACCATCTTCATTTTTGCCTAGGCCTCGAAAAGGCTGGTAGCCATGCTTTACTGGTAAATCAAATCCTTTTTTAGCCTTCATAAATTGGGAGAATAGGAGATGACCCTTAAGAGTGCTGTAATCAATTCGTCCTTCAATCTTGAAGAACTGTGGACCTCCCCATCGGGTCGCAGCCACTGTATGCTCGGGCTGCTTTGCCGTCTGCATTATTCCTGAATCCTCTTCGAAGCTGACCTCTTCAATACCCCTAATGCTAGGGATATCAGTAGTGAAAGAGGGCCTGGGAACCATGGGCTGTGCTAGCCTCTGCTCCGGATCTTCGCCTAAGACTGTCATGATCATACCACCTTTTGACCACTTGATGCATTGATGCAGAGTAGACGGTACTGCGTTTGTGTTGTGGATCCATGGTCTCCCGAGAAGTAGATTATAAGTGGGCGGCACATTGACCACGTGAAAGAGAATTGAATGGACCGAGTAGTCAATGAAGATCTCTAGGAATATTTTTCCTTTCGATGTTTGGCCATGATTGTCAAACCCATAAATGGTGATTGGATCTTGAATGTATTCTTCTTCTTTTATGCCCAAAGCTTTGGCGGTCATTTCCGGACATATATTGAGGCTGCTGCCTCCATCGATCAGCACATGAGGAACTGTCATCCCTCTGGTTCGAACTACAACATACAAGGCATTGTTGTGAAATACATGAGGTTTAGGGAGATCCTCATCAGAGAAAGTAACTGGAGCATTAGTCATGGCCTGATTGACTATATGGGCCATGTCTTCAGGAGTTGTGCTTGGTTTCACCTTGATCTTTTGTAGCAGATCATTCAACACCTGCTGATGCTTGGCGGAGGATTGAGTTAAGTCCAAAATTGAGACATTTGATAATGCTGTAATAGGCTTTAAAGTTGATGTCTCACTTTTCTTTGTGGTGGACTTAATGAGATGCTTAGGGAGCCATGGCATACTTCTGGCTACCTTGGGAGATATCCCAGCGGACTTGTCAGACACTTTCAATTTGCCGAAAGCTGAAATAAGGTCCATCTTCTGGGCCTTGGACCGAGCCTGCTGCAATACCAGGACTTGATGCTGAGCTTGCATGTCATTTTCAGAGCATGGCCTGATATGCTTCTGCGGTTGAAACGACTGTTCGGTGATGACTACTGTAGAATGACGAGGAAATGGCTCTTTTAGAATATCTATATTTTCATCTTCCGCGCCTTCTACTAGAAGATTTTTATCAATAAGGTCCTGAACAATATTCTTCAGAACAAAGCAGTTCTCAGTATTGTGCCCCACTGTTCTGTGGAACTTGCAGAATTGGTCTTTGAATTTTCCCATAGGAACGGGAGGATCGGCCAGCCTTGGCAACTTGACCATCTCCTTGGTCAACATGTACTCGAGCACAGTCTCGAGTGATTGATCTAATGGAGTGAATTTCCTGTCATAGCTCCATCCCTCATGCTTCACTTTTTCTCGGGGTTTTGGTCCCTGCTCCAGTTGAAGCGGCTTATTGAATTGCGGGATCGACTTCCCTTTCTGATCATTCCTGTTTGAACCTCCCGCCCCATAACAGAAGTCTCTATTCTGCCCCTTGTGATGATTCCATTTATTATTATTGACAGAATTAGTAAAGTGAGTCTTCTTCTTTGACTCGTTCTGGCCGCTGTTCTTGGTGAAAGTGAAACCTTCATAGAAGCCATTCTCCAAACTTAATTCGAGCCATTCGGCTCACTCTGTTAATTCAATAAAGGTTCTCGATGGTGCGGTGGACATGAGGCCTTTCAGAGGCTGCGAGAAATTGCTTAGAATTAAGGACAAAGCATGCCCCTCTGATATGGGATCTCTCATTTTATTACAAGCTGACCTCCAGCGGTGGATAAAATCTCGGGCCTTTTCATTTTCTCTCTGTTCCAGGCCACAGAGGTGGCTGAGGGTCGGGAGTGCCTCAGCGTTGAATAAGAAGCGCTCAATAAACAAATTGACCACTTTATCAAACTCTTTCAGCTCTATGGGATTAATATGCTCTGAATACCATTTTGCTGCAATACCCTCCAAACTGCGAGGGAAACAAAGAAATAAGGCCCTGTTATTCCTCCTGAACTTGGAACACTCTGCGAAGAAAAGGGCGAGGTGCGCCTTTGGATCACCCAAACCATCAAACTTAATGAATTTCTTGGAGAGGTTATCGAGATCATCATCCCCATCCAATCCATCATAGAAGTCTTCGCTGGTGAAGATTTTCTTGCCCTTGTCGCGGGCCTGCAGATCCTTAACCATTTTCATCACATCTTTCAGTTGTGACTGCGTAGGGTCGTCAACAGACTGATTCTTGGATTTGTAAGCTGACCTTTGACCCTGAGTCGACCTTCTGAATTCATATTTATTTTCACATTCCTTGTCAGCATCGTCAGCTGATTCTGACTCATCAGATATTTCCTCGTGACGACTCTGCTTTTTGCTGATCTTCACATTCTTGACGGCCTGACCCTTATCTTTCTGTTTAGTTTGAATTTGCTCAGTACTGGCCTCAGCTTGCTCTGCCAGCATCTTGGTCATCATCTTTTTGAACATGATATACATTTGGGGATCGATGCCATCATCCGCCTGCTGACCCTGACTCTGGATTGATCGAGGTGAGTCCATCTCTTCTTCTGAAGCTACTGAATATGCGACGCCTTCAACTGATGCGGCTTTCTTTCTGGATCTTGTATTGACCATCGGGTATTGCAAATGTTCTCTTGGTTGTTGTTGATGCTCTCTGCAAGGCAGAACTGATGGTTAGGCTTCTGAAGGAAATTTGGTTTGGAAGAAAATATTTGTTGAGAATTTTGGTAGACAATTGAAATAATATCCCATTATTAGGGATTGAGTCGTCGCTAGGATTACGACAATTGCGTTGCTATTCTTTGCAAGATAAACAACTGAAAATATGCCTTGTTACCTAGGCGAGGTCGTCAAACCAAAGTGAAATGTAAAAGAATTTTATTGAGGGGAAAAACATGATTTTATCAATAATACACTTGACAGAGGGGAGGGGGACGAACAATTTTCCACCACTCTACAAAATCAGAAGACACACGAGGACCAGGAAAAATAGTAAGACTGACAAAGGAATCCCAGCGATGTCTGGCAGAATGGTATGCTCCGGACCACTGATCTGATGCGAGATCGAATTCTGGCAGAACCCCCGCTAGTGGACGAATCTCTACGCGCTTCTGCCTTTGAGAGAACTGCCTGACACACCGCTCGGGATGATAGTATGCGCAGAAGAACGGGCCAAGTAGTCTGAATCGCTTGCCATAAGTGTAAGTGTATCTGGGAGGTGATTCCTGACGATCAAAGTAGTCCCATACGACTTCTTCCTCCTGAAGGTTGTCGATCAAGAACCGGTATCGCGCAACTGGAAGAAGCTTCTCTCCATTGTATCTGAAGGAACTGGCTCGGACTGGCACATGTCGGAGGAACCAAGACTGCAAGGCATAGGTGCACCCTTCGACTAGAATGGATTCTCCGAGTGCGAAACGAGTCAACCCTCGGTATAGAAAGGCGAGTGCGACCATGGCTATCGAGAGGCGGCTGGTATGTCGACTTCCCCATCTCCTCATAAGCTGAACTATTCTGATATCCATGTAATTCCGTCCGTCGGGAAAGAAAGCTAATCCCACCGTGCACAGAACCATCGCGTGCTGAATTCTCTCTCGAGCTGTCCTGGACAACGAACTGACTTCCACAAATGTCCCATGCTGTCTGTAGATTTCGAGCAGATCTACATATTCATTTCCATCTTCTTCAATCAATGGCCAAGACTTGCGTCCTGTCATGCGAGCTAATGCATCCTTAGGGTCCAGACCCTTAACATTAATCAAAAATTGTTTCTCCAATGGATCTCCAGGCTGACTGGCTGGCTCGGGCAATCCCATAATCTCTGAAAATTCATCCATCAGTATTGTCATCTCGCCCCACGGAAACCAGAAGGTAGAAGTGCTCGGATTCCACCGCTCTGCTAGTGCATGGATCAAGTTGCCGTTGACTGTCTGCTTTCCCACTGCGGACGCTAGTTTCAATCCACACTCGTCCAGATGGTCCGGAAACATACGAGAGAAGTTTTTGAACCATGAATAATACCACCGGAGAAAGAAGGATCCGGTGCTGAGGACTCGATGTTCGGGAAGACGTTGTCGCACCTCGTAGGAGATGTGACCCTCAGGGAAGACTGAATCAAGCTGACTGAATGCCATCAGAATAGACTGGAAAACATGGAAAATTTAGAATAAGACTTGGAAAATACAGGAATTTTGAGGAAAATGCAGGCAGGATAAAAATAAAGCCGAAAATTCGAGATCCAGAAGACAGGAAAGATGGGAAATCACCCGGAGTTTTGAAAAAAATGGAGGAATTTTATGAAAATCGTCCAGGGTTTTAATATTTCATAAAATGGAGTATTTGAAAATCGTCCAAGGCTTAAAACATGGACAGTACATGGACATAGATTGGGGAATTTTGAGAAAATCGTCGAGTATTTTTAGAAAATTGGGAAAATATGGAAAATAAAAGGAAATGACTATAACATATTCAATCACATTCTGCACAAACAAGTATGCACATACAGCATTCCCTAGAAGCTGACTCTAGATGCACAAATTTTGAAATGGCTGTAGGACCTTAATCCTAACTCTAAGTCTCAGATCATCTGTATCCAATCCAGTTATGCCTATATACTCAAGCCAAGGCTCAATGTACGTGGCATAAAATCAATTCCTTCGGTTCTAGGTTCAAGTTCTCCAACATCCTTGAGCACCTGCCGATATACATTGGACTATGGCCCTTGGTACGTGGCAGGGGGGTTTTCACCCAAATAAGTGGCCCAGTTGTGAGGCTCTGTCCCGAACTATGGTTCTGGAAGAGAGCCCAGCAACGTGAAGACCGGGACAATATAGGTGGGGTGATTTTTGAAAAACATGAGCACATGCAATCAAATAGAAGGCTCTAAGTCCTAAAGAGATAGATTTTTGAAATATTTGAAGAAGCAAGCATTGTTTTCATACAATTCCTAAATTGAGGAGTGTTGTATTAGACCTAAGTCTATGTGAGCATGAATAATTCTCCTCAATATGGTCCTACCAAACCATACCTAGTCTATATGCATTCCATGTCAGCTGGGTTCAAGTCTAGGCTCCTAGGTTCACATGATATCATAAAGCAAAGCTGACATTCCATGGAAATCGATTTTGACAATTTGAACTAAGTAGAGCATTAGATTGATCAGGCAAAGACAGGTCCCATCTCGGTCGCCAAACCTGTTATCATCGCAAAATTTTTACTTTTGCAAATCAAACTGACCTTTGAAAAAGTTTTTAAAAATAACTCGCCTCCGTTTTAAAATGCGGGAAAATTCTGAAGAATGGGACTCGCCTGTCGGTACGAGGTTCAACCGTTCCTGCCACCTTTAACAGGGGTAATTGAACCAAGGATCAATCTTATGCTCTACTCTATTCAACTTGTCTAAATCATATTCTAATTTCTAAATGCACATAGAATCAGGCATGTGCTATGAATTTTCAGAAAATGCACATTTGAAAACATGATGTTTGCTTTGAATGATTGAAATATTTAGAAAATGTAAATCTTGAAAATGATATCACATGAGAAATCGTGAAATGGGATTTGAAATGTACTTCTGAGAGAAGTAAAAATCGATTTTGAGAAATCCTTAACATTTAGTGAAAATCGGTTCTGAGACTTGGTTTCTCTGAATTCAAACTTTGAAATTGAAATTCTAACTTAGAAAATTTGAATTTGGAACTTGGGAAATACTTGAAATATCCTTTGAAATTCAATGTCTTTGGAAAAATCGATTTTGCTATAAGACTTAGGAGATTTTTAGGAATTCAATTTCCTTGACTTGGATTTTGAATTGGAGTTAACAAATGCATGAAAT
This sequence comes from Nuphar pumila, assembly GCF_984573655.1. Lineage (NCBI taxonomy): Eukaryota > Viridiplantae > Streptophyta > Magnoliopsida > Nymphaeales > Nymphaeaceae > Nuphar > Nuphar pumila. The sequence goes on from NC_143254.1 coordinate 61,130,512, forward strand.
GAATGAATATGGATATGAGGAATTGAGAAATACTTTTTGTATTTTTGAGAAATGCAGTGCATTTTGAAGTTAGCCTAAGAGTGTAGGCTGAATGTGGCTAATGTGAAGATCATAAATCTGGGTATCATTCGTATTCTGACTATGACCATAAATACAAATTCCACCAAGTTTATAAACTTCATAGAAGCTAGTGCATGTGCCATTCGTGTAGACCATGGTGAATTTGTAAAAATATGCATGAATCATCATCCATCACACATTAAAATTATAAAAATAAACTATATGCAATGCATCCTAATCTAAGCAGGAAATATAAATTCTTATTCCAAAGTTTAATTACAAATTACATCACTATTGAAATTTAAATACATGAAAAATAAAGTCTTCAATGTACCTGCAAAACTAGAAAACTTGGTTAATGAATATATGTTGGCTTTTCTAGATTTATCCAACAATATCAGGAAATTATTGGATTTTGCTAGATATAAGCCTTTTCCATGATTCCCTTAAATCAAAACTAATAAAATATGAAATAAAATTGAATAAATATGAAAGAGAAGATATGGAATTTCGAAATTGGGGTCAAAATGACCAAAATACCCCTCATAACAAGACTATGGCCTTGAAATTAGGGTTTTTAGAAAGATATTTGATAAAATGCAAATTTTGAAATTTGAATGGAATAAACTCAAACCAAATATGCTATGACATGATTAAAAATATGAAATTAGGGTTAGGGATTTCGAAATTTAGGTCAAATGACCAAATTGCCCCCGATAGCAAGACTATGGCCTTGAAATCAGGGTTTTTAGAAATAGATTTTGGTAAAAATTTAGGTTTTATGCACTAAATGAAATCAAATGAGCATCAAATTAAACCTAAAGCATCCTAATATGATTATGAACATGATTAAACCCTAAAAATATATGCTTATGCACGAAAATCCAATAATATCTCAAATTTTGTGATTTTTGCAGTGTTTTTTGGATCTTTCAGGAACCCGGTTTTGCAATTTGCTTAATTCAGCCATCAAATGGATTCCAAAATCCATAAAAATTGGTACTTGCACTTGTTATAACCGTAATGTCGAATTGGGATTATAAAAATAATATTTTGACATTAAATTAATCCGAAAATTGCATTAAACCCTAAAAATATGCTATTTTTGACCTAATTCACCAACCAGACTCAGTCCAAGACCTAAACCAGGGGTCAAATATTCATAGAAATTTATGAAATTTTACAGAGACTAACTAGAATAAAAAACAGAGATTTCCCAATTTACAGATTGTAAAAATCATCTCCGGTTAGGGAGAAACCCTTCTGGCAATCTGAGCTAAAATATATCACTCTTAACAGGGATTAAAACAGCTATTCCAGATTGAAAATACAGTAATAAATAGCAATCCTAAACAAAAATTTTTGAAATTTTAGTGGTGAACATTAGACAGAAAAATAACAGTACTCACTTTTTACAGATCTAGAATCGGATCTGTGGTTCGGGATTTATGACTAACACAAGTCTGATTAGGGTTTTGGTAAACCCTAACGAGCTTTAAAATTAAAAACAGATTCTCTAAAAGGGAAAAAATAATAAACAAAGATCAAAAAATCCGAAAATTTCACAGAAGACAGATCTACTCAATGTGAATCCATATCACTTTACAGATCTGAAATCGGATATAAGATGAGAGAAATATCATAACAGCAAGTTACCTTCTTGATTTTAACCACGATTTTAAAGCTTTAAAAACCCGATTTGATGTCTGATTTTTTTGACAGAGTTCCCGAGATCCAAAACCTCTGATTTTTCTACAGTAACTCAATAACTCATGCATGCACCACATATAAAAAAATAAAAAATAAAAAATGAGTTCTTCCATCCGAAATAACATCATCTTTATTGTTCTAAACCTAGAACACACAGAAATTTAAGAAACTTGAAAAAACATGCATTAACTAATATAAATAAATAAAATAAACCATAAAACAATAAATAAAACTTATTTCTATGCTATAGAACGTAATACAAACATGAATAAACCATGAAAATAAAATAAAAACAGGGAATCAATGGATGGAATTTGATATCACCTTTAAAACATAGATTTAACCCATTAAAAAGGGCAAATCATATATTTTATTGGTTATTAATGCAAAGAATCATATTAAAATCAATTCTAATGGATTTAAATCTCTGTAAATCACCCAAAACAGGGTTAGATCACCTTCTTGGATTGTTCTTGCTGATTCTTGATGGTTCTTGAGGTTGAATCCATGGTTTAATCCATGAAGATGATGGTACCAATAGCTAAATCATGTTTAAAACAATGAAAAACATTAAATAAAAACTAAAAATTAGAGAAAATAGTTACCTTGAGGTTGCTGCAATGGAGGAAGGGCTGGAGAGGAGAGAGAAGCTCCAAGAATCCAAAGGAAAACCAATTGGGAAAATCGACCCCCTTATGGCCTCTATTTATAGAAAATTTTTTAGGTTTAAAAATTGACAATTTTGAAAATTTTGGACTCTAAAGGGGGGGGCGATTTTGGGGTGGAGTTACCTAACTACCCCTAGTCTAAATTATCCTAAATAATGCCTAATTAACCCCTAGCTAATCCAAAAAATCCCCCAAATGTGGTGCCACTTGGCATTTTCTCACATTGGGTTTTTAAAACACCTTTAAAAACCTTTTAAAAATACTAGTTTTAAAAACTAACTTTCAAAATGAGTTTTTTTTCAAAATGGTTTTGACTCTTCTAAACCTCTAACACTAACCAAGACATCAACTAACCCTAGTCTAGCCCTGACTGACTCGAATATGGCACCACCCCGAGTGGGCCCTACTTGAGTTTTTCAAAAAAAAAAAAAAAAAACGATTTTAAAACTTGAAATTGAAGGAGTTTTCAAAAGCTTTTCAAAAGCAAACTTTGAAATTGAAATTTTTGAAATGATATAGGATCCTAACTGAATTAGAATTCCTCTGGATATGGTGCCAACTGAGTGGGCCCACATCGAGTTTTAGAAATTTTGAAATAAACATTGAAAATGGCTTTGAAAAAGGGTTAAAATTGACATTTGAAATTCAAGATTTTTGAAAATAGGGTCTCATGCGAACTGGAACTCCGGGTTAGAGTCCTGAACTCTTAGGACTCTGAAATTTTAAATTTTAACAGCCAAATGAAAGAATTTTCAAAAGATTTTATCAAGAAATGATGAAATAAGTCAGAAAACATAGCCAGGGTTAGACTCCTAACTCGACCGAACTCTAATAGAATCCTGAACTAATTGGACTCTGTAAAATGACCTAAATTTCAAAAACAAACGAAAAAGATAAAAAATGGAAGTAAAACAGACTTAAAAACCAAACTTCTGACCGGATTAGGACTCTGAGACAGAGTCCTGATCGGACTGAAACTTTCAAAAATTTGAGAAATTTGATGAATAGAGGCATTCAGAAGCGACACCATCTAAATGGGTCTCATCTGTGAATTGAAATCGATTAAAGTTTGAATTTGAAAGGAATCCAGATTGTTTTCTGAGAAAATATTTCGAAATACAAAGTCCTGGGGTTGGAAAATTACAGAGTATTGAATAAAAACCCATGTTTTGAAATTGATTTTGAAATAAAGCTTTAAAATTCAAATCTAGATTGAATGTTTTGAAATAGGAGTGCTGGATCTCGAAAATGAGATGCAATGACCTACAATGCTATGCAATGACATGCAGTGCTATGCATAATACATGCAATGACATGCAATGATCTGTAATGACTTATGAAATGGACAAACACTGGATGAGGGTGAAAATTTGGTGTGTTTACATCTGCGCATCCTTGTTTGTATATATGTGACTGCATGATATTTTATATTCCTTATATTTTCCAAAACCCTGTGTATATATTATTAAAAATTTCCTCTTTGATTTAAAAAACCCAGGGGTATTTTCCCTTTCCTGATTTATTCAAATCTTTTGATCCTGCCTGCCATTTTTCAAAATTTTTAATCCTTGTCATCTATTTTTAAAACTTGTTTTTCCTCCATCATGAGAGAAATGATATTACCTATGAGGATTTTCAAAATCTCAAAAATTTCTGCAAAAATCTTCAAAAGTTCAAATATTTTGATCTAATCCTTTTTAAATAAACTAACATGTCAATTTTCTTTTTCTAAATTATGTTTTGAAAAACATTTTGTCTTCAAAATCATCCCTCGTGTTGGTTTTCTTTTTTTTCAAAAAAAAAAGGTTTTCCAACCATTGCCTTCAATTATTAACCCTCATGATGATCTCTCATGTTTGATTTAAAGGATCAGATCTCACGCTGATCATTCTTCTTGTGGTGGATTTTCTTCCCCAAAAATGATTTCTCACTTATCTTTTAAATAAACATTTTCCTTTCAAGATCCCATATGCAGGCAGGATCAGAAAAACTCCTTTTTCTCTTAAATCTTATAAATTTTCAGTTAATTTGGATATCTTTATCAGTTTCATTCATTTTATTCATATTTTTATCAAGTTTACATCAATTTTATCAAGTTTTCCTCAAATTCTATTAAATTTCATCAAATCCACTACCCTTTCAGGTTAAGGGATAAACCTGATGCCTCTTTCCCATGAGGTATTTTCTAAATCTCTTCATATACCCTTTCAGGTTAAGGGATAAACGTGACCCTCGTTGTCCGAGGTGTTCCCGCTCAGGTTAAGGGATAAACCTGACCCTCGTTGTCCGAGGTGTTCCCATTCAGGATAAGGGATAATCCTGAAACCCCTCGTAGGAGCAATAAATGCTACCTATGAGGATTCTTTTGTAAAGACAATTTTTCAAATCTTCTCGATTTTGTAAATGTTTATCAATTTCTCTTTTAATTTCCCCCAAAATTCTATTCTTCCACATAACCCTTTCAGGTTAAGGGATAAACCTGACCCTCGTTGGCCGAGGTGCTGCCCTTTCAGGTTAAGGGATAAACCTGACCCTTGTTGTCCAAGGTGCTCCCATTCAGGATAAGGGATAATCCTGAAACCCCTCGTAGGAGCAATAACGCTACCTATGAGGATTCTTTTGTAAATACAAGTTTCGTCAACCTTTATTGATTTTCTAAATTTATATCAATTTCTCTTCATTTACTATCCTTAAATTCTACTCTTTTTCCCATTCAGGATAAGGGAAAATCCTGAGACCCCTCGTAGGAGCAATAATGCTACCTACGAGAATTCTTTTGCAAATACAAGTGTCCTCAATCCTTATTTTCTAAATTTATATCAAATTTTCTTTATTAATTTTCCTTAAATTCTATTCTTTTTCCCATTCAGGATAAGGGATAATCCTGAAACCCCTCACAGAAGCAACAAGGCTACCTGTGAGAATTGTTTTCAAAAACAAATTTTCAAATAAAATCCTTAAATTTTTACTCACTTTTATAAATTTTATTCTTTTTTCACTCAGGATAAGGGATAATCCTGAGACCACTCATAGAAGCAACAGTGCTACATGTGAGAATTCTTTTCCAGAATAAATTTTCAATAAATTTCTTTTCTTCTTCTCCATTTTTATATAAATTTTATTCTTTCTCCCCTTTCAGGTTAAAGGATAAACCTGAATCATTTTTTTCTAAATTCTCATCAAATGTCTATTCTATTTCCCCTTCAGGATAAGGGATAATCCTGAAAACACCGACAATCATTCTCGTTCAATTAACAAGTATCTTAGAATGTCGGTGTCCCTTTTTCTTCAAATCTCTGTCAGAAAACCCAGTACTCATACTGGGGTATTTTTTTGAAAAAAATCCAGTACACATACAGGTAAGCCTAGCACACGTGCTAGTGTCTGGCTGACCGATCAGTTAGCCCCTCAGGTTCAGTCTTTGCACTAACCATTCATCAAAAATCAAAGCTCTAAATCCAATTTTGACCTTCGAGTTATTCAAATCTCAATTTCAAGCCTTCAGGTCACAATCTTTCCTTAATTTTCCTTAAATTCTGTCAATCTTTCATCGATTTCTATCCCTTCTCATCAACTCTCCTTTGAGATTCGAGTTTTGACTTGAACTTCCAACTCTTTCCTTGAGATTCGAGCCCTGACTCAAACTTTCTTGCTTTCCTTTAAAGATTTGAGTCTTAACTCGAGTCTTCCTTTCCTTCAAAATCTGAACTTTCAAGTTTTCCTTCGAGATTCGAGCCCTAACTCAAATTTTCCTGCTTCCCTTAAAAAATTTGAGTTTTATCTCGAGTTTTCTTGCCTTCAATAAATGAATTTTCAAGTGTTCCTTCGAGATTTGAGCCCTGACTCAAATTTTCCTGCTTTCCTTCGAAGATTTGAGTTTTATCTCGAATTTTCTTCAATAAATGAACTTTCAAAGTTTTCCTTTGAGATTCGAGCTCTGACTCAAATTTTCTCTGCTTTCCTTCGAAAATTTGAGTCTTATCTCGAGTTTTCTTGCCTTCAAATGAATTTTCAAGTTTTCTCTTGAGATTCGAGCCTTGACTCGAATTTTCCTGCTTTCCTTCAAAGATTTGAGTTTTATCTCGAGTTTTCTTGCCTTCAATAAATGAATTTTCAAGTTTTCCTTTGAGATTCGAGCCTCGACTCGAACCTTCTAGTTTTCCTTTGAAGACTCGAGTTTTGACTCGAATTTTCTTATTTTTCTTGTAAAACCTGAGTCCTTATTCGGTTGGTCTTTCAAAACCAACTTTTGAGTCAGGCTTGTCTTCAAATCCAGTTTTATGCCAAGTTTGCCTTCACAACTTTAAATTTATATTCTACAGAGAACGCTGATATTAAAAAATGATTCAGACCAGAGCCGGAAAAGAAACAGTTCCACAACACAGCGACAGTGAGAGGGAAGGGATGAACTCTCCTAAGTCGGTCAGGGGACAGGGTCAGAACAAAGGAGACGACATTGACCCCGCTATGTATGGTATGTTCCAAAAGATGATGGCGAGGATGATGTCGGAGCAAGCCGAGGCCAAGCTGAAAGAGGCAGTTCCTAAAAGCAAGCTGAGAAAGAAGCCTGTAAAAAAGCAAGTCAGAATCATCAGAAAAAAGGTACAACCGGACTACTTCTGAAGAATCGGAGTCAGTCGAGGAAGAATCAGAAGAGCAAGAGCAGATTGTCTACAAATAGAATCCTCTGAGGCAGTTCGTAAAGATAGCTGCAGAAGAGCCCGAATCCGTCAACAAGCCAAAGTCTGGGGCTCCAGCAGAGGACCTGATGAGCAAGCAGATGAAGGAGATGAATCGAGCAATCAAGGACATTCAAGCCAAGGGTAAGGGCAAGCAAACTTACACTGGCGAGGATTTTTATGATGGTCTTGATGGGGACGATAACCTGGAGAATCTTCCTCGCAAGTTTCTCAAATTTGACGGGACTGGCAACCCTAAAGCTCACTTAGGCACCTTCTATGCAGAATGTTGTCATTTAAGAAAGGACAACAGGGCTATGTTCATCTGTTTTCCCCACAGTTTAGAGGGTGTAGCAGCCAGATGGTATGCCAACCACATCAATCCTATCAAACTACAAGAGCTCGATAAGGTAGTCAATTTTTTCATTGAGCGCTTCCTATTTAACACTGAAGCTTCACCTATATTAAATCATCTTTACAACCTGAAGCAAGGTGAGACTGAAAGAGCAGGAGATTTCATTCACAGGCGGAGAAGTACCTGTAATAAGATGAAGGTACCCATTCCAGAGGAGCAAGCATTGCAGGTAATCCTCAACAATTTCTCTCAGCCCATAAGGAGCCTTATCGCCACTTCCCCAGTAAAATCCTTCATCAAGTTGATTGAGCGAGCCGAATGGCTTGAAGCAGGAATAGAAAGCGGGCTTTACGACAGCACGCTTCTGGTCAAGAATATCTAAGACCAGAAGAAGAAGGCGCAATTCGCTCATTCAGTTGATGCCTCCAGCAATAGTCATGGCAGTAGCAGCAAAGGAAACAAAAACAATAGTGGTAGTGGCCCGAGAATAGATCAAAGCAAGGGGCAGAAGGAAAGATCCTATAATAACAATGACAAACCGCTTCCAATTGACCTTCAGCAAAAGGGTGATCTTCAAGAGAAGCCCAAGTATATCAAGTGGGAGAAAGATCGAGTCTTCACTCCGTTAGATTAAAGTTTAGAAGTGATTATGGATTACCTTTTAAAGCATGGGATAATCAAACTCCCTAAAATAGCAGATCCTCCCGTAATCTTGGGAAAATTCAAAGACCAGTTCTGCAAGTACCACAGGGCAACAAAGCACGACACAAAGCACTGCTTCGTCTTCAAGCATATGATACAAGACTGTATTGACAGAAGTGAGCTGATAGAAGATGAGGACGAAGAGCGTCCAATAGTCCTGACAGAGCCATTTCCGGATCACTCAAAGAATTGAGGATGCCCAAGTTTTTTTGCAATGTCATTTTCTTTTATTAGTCATCTTGTAGGGGCAGGTCAGCCCAGTCTTTTTGAATCCTTTCCTTTCGAAGTTCTTGTAAATATTTAATTTTGTCATCAGACCTTTGCTTATCAAATGAAATGTCAATTTCCTTTATATCATTTATATTCAATACTTCTTTTTTTTTTCTTTGCCATACTGGGGCATTTAAATTCCTGTTCTTTTTCAGAATGCGGGACAAATCCTGACATCATTCATGAGAGAAATGATATTACCTATGAGGGCTTTTCAAAAATCATGAAATTTTAAAAGTCTTTATTATGACCAAAGAGTTCAAATATTTCTTTGGTCCAACCTTTGTAAAAAATTAACCCTCATGTTGATCGTGTTTTCAAAATAGGTTTCGAACCATTACATTGAAAGATCAACCCTCGTGTTGATCATATTTTAAAAAAAAAATATTTTCGAACCATTGCATTGGAGGATCAACCCTTGTGTTGGTCTTATCTTCCAAAATGGATTTCAAATCATTATATTCAAAGATCAACCCTTGTGTTGATTTCAAATCATTATATTCAAAGATCAACCCTTGCATTGGTCTTATCTTCCAAGATTGGTTTTTGAACATTATATTCAAAAGATCAACCCCTGTGTTAATCTTATTATCAGTTTCAAATTGTTATTTTTCAGAAATCAGATGTATTGTTGATCTTATTTTTTCAAAAATTAGATTTCAAACCATTACTTTCAAAAATTGACCCTCATGATGATCTCTGATATTTGATTTGAAGGATCAGTCCTCGCACTGATCATTCTTCTTGCGGTTGATTCTTCTTCCCAAAAATGATTTCTCAGTTGTCTTTCAAAAATGAACATTTTCCATTCACATTGAAGATCCCATATGCAGGCAGGATCAGAAAAACTCCTTTTTCTCAAATCTTATAAATTTTCAGTTGATTTTGATATCTTTATCAGTTTCATTCATTTTATTCATATTTTTATCAAGTTTTATCAATTTTTCCTCAATTCTATTAAATTTTATCAAATCTTTACCCTTTAAGGTTAAGAGATAAACTTGACCCTCGTTGTCCGAGGTGTTGCTCTTTCAGGTTAAGGGATAAACCTGACCCTCGTTGTCCGAGGTGTTCCCATTCAGGATAAGGGATAATCCTGAGACCTCTCGTAGGAGCAATAATGCTACCTATGAGAATTCTTTTGCAAATACAAGTTTTGTCGATCTTTATTGATTTCTAAATTTATATCAAATTCTCTTTAAATTCTATTCTTTTTTAGGATAAGGGAAAATCCTAAGACCCCCCTCACAGGAGCAACAATGCTACCTGTGAAAATTCTTTTCAAAAATAATTTTTCAAATAAATTTCTTAAATTTTTCTTCACTTTTATAAATTTTATTCTTTCCCCACTCAGGATAAGGGATAATCCTGGGATCACCCATAAGAGCAACAATGCTACTTGTGAGAATTCTTTTTACAAAATAAATCAATTTCCTCAAATTTTCTCAATTTTTCAATCTTTTATTAAATTCTATCTCCTTTTGTCTTCTCCAATTTTATTCTTTCTTTTCCCCGTTCAAGATATGGTGTGAGTTTTATGAAAACCCTTTTTAAAACAATATTTTTAATGAAAATCCGGTGAAAGCCAGACACCAAAAATATAAAAACCGGCTCGCACAAGTGGTGGAGTCCGGGTCGATCTCAGGGAACGGAAAATACTTCGTATTCAAACACACAATCTAACTACTCTTTATTGCCAAAATAAAAAGAATTAATTAAATAATTAACTACGAGAGTACGGCCCTACACAGAGGGCTTAAACAAAATAAATAAATGGTTTTATTACAGACCCAATTAATAAAATAAAATAAAACCCTAATCTAAAAAGAAAAGAAAGGCTTCAGTGCTTCGAGTCTTCTTGTCCCTTCTTGAGGTAATGTATGTTTTCTTGAACTTTTGCTTTTCTAAGGGCTCTCTGAGGACCTTTCTGAGGGTCTAAGGGTCACTTGAAGGGACCTCAGAGGGCTCTTTAGAAGCTCGAGATCACTTCTCTCGCACGTCCAAACGCTTTCCTGCAAAACACAAAAACAAAACAAAAAGCAGTACGAGGAAGACTAACTAGGAATTTCCTAACAAATGACAAAAAATTTAACACAAACAGGATTTGACTTAACTAAACTAAACTAAACATGAACTGAACTATGAACGAACATGTAACAACCTACACTAAAAGCCAGAGTAGCAAAACTACCTAACTAACTAAAAAAATCAAGAAAACAATTGTAGTAGCTAAACTTAACTAATTCAAGAAGCAATAGATTAACTAAAGTGAATTAAAAAAAAATCAAGAAGGTAATCAGCTGAACCTATTAACTAATATTAACAAGTAATGACATGAATGAGAACTAAAAATTGGCTGAAGGTAAATTACCCTAATTGGCTAATCCCGAATTGATTAAAACTACTTATTAACTATGTGCAAGATAACAAAAATTATTAACTAACTAATGAATGACAAAATAAACTAATTCAGTCTAAATTCTATGTTGTAAGGAAGATGAATATAAACTAATAGAATCTGGAAATAAAACACAAATATATGTTTGACCCAACTATGATAAAACATATGTCAATGCAATGATAACATAGCAATCAGCTACCCTGTTTTTGACTACATATGCATGCTCAATAACCCTACAACAAATCACGTGAGTTCAATGTAATATAAACTAACTAAATAAAACTACCCTAAGCTATCGCTACAGGCAATGCACTAGTTGACAAAACAAAACCCGTTAATAGGAAGCAACAAAAAGAAGGCTAAAACGTTACTTGAATCTGCCGAAAGTATGATTCACTAACCTATGTAAAAATCAAATAACCTTACCTACATAAAAATCTGTTAACTGCAATTGCTTAAAACGTTGGTTAAGGAATAAATGGCTGAAACATATAACTAATGAAATTAAAAGCTAAGGCACTAAGCATGTATCGACTAAACTATGTTATTGACTTAAGAAAATGCTGATGTTAAACTGAATCACGCTATAAAACAAAGATGCTGAACCTACAGAAACAAAAACGTTGAACAAGAATGAATAAAACAAACACAATGAAGCAAAATAAACTACCGGCCCAAAAAATATTGCTGAACCTAACACTATATGCACAGAGCCAACCGTTGAGAAGGAATCAAAACAAAAGATCAAACACGTTGCTACCCTTTTTTTTTCTCTTTTTTTAAATTTTGACAGACAAAAAACAAAGAAACTGTATACCATGTAGATCTAACTATACGGTACGCACCACACACATTAACCCTAAAGACAAAAGAAGGAAACAATTTACGCAGAATTTAGGATATGATTTTTTTTTATTCTTTTCAGCAAAAATAAAAAAAAAATAAAATAAGAAACTATTCTGAACACGTAAAAAAAAGAGGGGAGAAGAAGTTACCGAGTGGATCGGCTGGACTGGTTGAGGGAAGAACGGTCTCTCCCTATATCAGATTTTCACGTTGCCTCCCTTTTGCTGAAGGAAGAAGAGGAACGCGCTGGCTAGAAAGAAGAAGAAGAAGAAGAAGAAGAAGAAGAAGAAGAAGAAGAAAAAGAAAAACCGGCTGAAGGTAGAGAGAGAGTGAGAGAGAGAGAGAGAGAGAGAGAGAGAGAGAGAGAGAGAGAGAGAGAGAGACGTCAATCCCAAAGAGAGAGACGTCTTTTTTTTTTTGGCTGTAGAAGATTACTTATAATACTAAATTAGGGTAAAAGAAAAATTTCAAAACAAGTCCACAATTTTCCATATTTTTCAAAAGACCCATTTTAATAAAACAACTTTTATTGTCTAAAAACAAACAAACAAACTTCCTAAAAATTAAAAAACCTAAGCAAACTAAACTATGATTAAAACATTCTAACTATAATAGAAACACTAAAGAAAATATATGCAGGGAAAGCTTTGAAAAATACGAATTTCTGATAAAATTCAATTCAATGCAATTTCTCAGAACTAACAATAAAAATGAGTTTTTAGATCGATTTTAACACGGATCATGCATAAATAATTATTAATAAAATGCAAGTACTATGCATGATCAAATACCCCCATGCTTATCGTTTGCTAGTCCTCGAGCAAACTGAAGCAAAAACAAAAATACTAAACTAGACACACAATAAATACCTAACTCACTTTCGTAGGTGTAAACACCCCAAATTTTCCACATCCATTCTCAAACAATCCTCCTCAGGCAGTGCCAACCCTGTTAGGTCAATGTTGGAGTCAAACCCCGAGTCAGCTTCAGAAAATCACCATTTTACCCATTTTCATTAGGAAAATTACAATTTTACCCCTAGGTCATCCCAGACCCCAGTCAGTCGGAGTCAACTAAGCTCATTGGTCAGTTCAGAACAGTTAGAATATCAGTCATCTCAAGCTCATCTGAGCTCACAATGAACAAACCATTTTCATTTCTGACCATTCTTGCCAAAATGGGATCATTTCTTCATAAATGAGCTCTTTTCTCACTCAAATCCAAGCCAATTGTCTCTGAGTCAGTCATTCATAGTCAGTCATATTCCCAGGAGCCTAACTTGAGCTCACCAGGAGTTCAAGCGCTCCAGTTTCAGTTCAAAACCATTTCCAAGTGTCAAGGAGCCCATTTTAGTCCATTTCAACTCTTTCAGCTGAAATTGAGCTGAGTTCAGTCAGTTGAGCTAGTGTTTGAGCCTTGATTTTAGTTCATCTCAGTATTACTGACCTTTGTTTTAGCTCAAAGTCAGTTCAGGTTCGCAATTCACTTCTCTCCAATGACCATTCCGTATCATTTCTTAAAAAATGGCAGCTTTTCTTGAAAATTCAGTCGGAAAGGTCAGTTGAGTCAATATCATTGTCAGTTCATTTGAGTTCTAAAACTCTAAAACCTAGCTCAATCCAGTTCATCCAGCTCAAACCCTAATTTTCAGTGTCACTCTAGCTTGGCAGAGCTCGAAAATCATTTCTTCAACCATTTTTGCAGATTTTGTCAATTTTAACACTTTTTGAACTGATACAAGTGTCAATCGGGGTCTGACATCCAAAATTCTTCATTCAGGGTCTGCATTTCGCATGTCATTTCTCATCATTTTATATCATTTCTCAGCATTTCATAACATTTCATTACATTTCATTCCATTTTCGAAGTCCAGAACTCCAGTTTTATAAATTTCAATCCAGATTGAGTTTTAAAAGTTTTCAGAAATCAATTTCAAACCTTGGGTTTCCAAAATTGACATTTTTACCCCCGGGAGTCTAAATTTGGAAATATTTTCTCAAGAAAAATAATATGGATTTATTTCAAACTCAAAATTTTCAAATTCTACACTGGATTCGCTTCGCAACGAGCTATTAAACTTCAAAATTTAAGCTCGTTTCAAAAACTGCCAAAAATAGCTCGTTTCGTTTGGAAATATTTTCTCGAGAAAAACAATCTGGATTTCTTTCAAAATCAAATTTTCAAATTCTACACTGGATTTGCTTCGCAACGGGGTATTGAACTTCAAAATCCGAGCTCGTTTCAAAAACTGCCAAAAATAGCTCGTTTCGTTTGGAAACTTTCTGAAAAGACTATTTTACCCCTCTGATCGTCAAAATGAATTTCAAAATCAAAATTTGGACCCGCTCTGAGATGGCCCATCCATTTGCATTCTCTTGTTTTAATTTATATAAAAAAAATTATCTTTTTCTTTATTTTTTTGGTTTGTTTTATTTATTTATTTTAATTTTTTTTTAAATTATTTTATTCTTCCTAAGGTGGGACCCGCAAGGGGGTCACCCAAACCTCCAGCCCATTTCCTTTCTTTCTTCCTCTATTTTCTTTTTTTATATTTTTTTTTATTTTCTTTTCTTCTTTATTTCTTTTCTTTCTTTCTTTTTTCCTTTTTCTTTCTTTCTTTCTTTCCTCTCCCTCCATTCACGTATAGTCTTTCCAGCCCCTCCTTCTTCTCCTTTCCCTCCTTTCCTTTCCTTTTCCTTCTTCCCCTCTTCTTTCCTTTTCTTTCCCTTCCTTCTTTCCCCTTTCTTCCCTACTTCCTTTCCATCTTTTTCAAAGCAAAAGCTGCAGCCATAGCCATTCACTTATGGCTCATTAGATAACAATGGAAACTTAGGTTTTGATGAAAATCAAAACCTAAGTTCAATACAAAGAGAAAAAAAAAAAGAAAGAGAACGAGGCCCATCTTCTAACCTCACGCCTCTTTCTCTCTCTCACTCTCTCTCTCCCTTGGTTCCTATCATACACAGCCACCATTATACACTTGCAGCAGCCTCCAGCTCCTCCAGCCACCCCTTTTGGAAGCAGCTACAGCCGGTGCCACCTCTTCCAAAGGCTTCCACTACCTCCAGCCGGTTCACAAGCTAGTGTAGCAGCTCCAGCAGCAACCCTTCCTCCCATCTTTAGATATCTACAACAAGGCACAGCCTTGCTTCAGCAAAAACAAAAGCCTACCTTCATTGCAGCCCTTGCAGCACAACCATCCCCAACCTCTAGTCGGTTCCAACTCCACCACAGCAACTCTCCTCTTGGCTGCAACTTCCAGCCATTGATGCCACCACCAAGCTCCACCTCCAGCAAGCTTCAACATCTACTAACGTCAAGGCAGCCTCCTTCAGCCCATTGATCCTGCAGCTCCATCATCAAACGCCACCTTGGCCCAGCCACCTTAAGACCCATCTTCCTTCCATTCTCCAAGAGGATTCACGCTCAGCCATTAGCCCTCTCTCATTAAGCTGATTTGATGATTAAAAACTTAGGACTTGATTTTTATCAAGCCCTAAGTCATTTACACAAGAGCATTCATGTAGCCACCGCTACTTTAGCCAAGACAACCACGGCAAGGTCCAGCCCAACAATCTCCAAGGTGACGGCTGGCAGCAGCTCATTAGCACCCACTTTGATGCCTTCCTTCAGACGGCCTTCCATTGCAACTATCATTGCTCCCGGTGTATACAGACCTTCCCAGGCTCTTTCCCCTTCGGTCAATCCCAACAAACACCAAGGAAACTCCCTCTAGCCTTTGCTTCAACCGATCCAAGGTAACAACCTATTTTTTTGCTTACACTCTACATAATTTTTGTCAATGCATGATGAGTAGGTTTGATCATTGCCTATTGAGATGAGGGATTTAGCATAAAGTTCATTCAAAACTCAGATTTGAGATCATACTTTTCTAAGTTTAAATCATAGAAAATAGCAGATGTTTTTGTTTCATATGTGTAGGCTATATGAACGAGGTGATTAATCCAATTCGATGGGTTAAGTCTCCCCTTTCAAATAGCCAAAATCAATGAAGTGCTTCATGCCTCCCTAATATTTATTTTTTTTTATTTTTTTATTTTTATTTTTATGTTTTACCATCATCATATAGAGTTGATGTTTTTTTTTTCACATTTAATGTTGCATTTAGTTTTATTTCTTAGTTTAATAGTTGTTTAGTTTAATTCTATTAATAGTTGATACTTAGTTCATAGGTTTTATACTCATACGCATAGTTCAGTCAATATTTCATGCATGAATTTTCTTTCAAAAATCCTAGAAATTTTATGATGGTTTCACATGTTTATTATTGTTTTCCTGCCGAAAATTTGGTTTAATTTGGGTTTCGGAACCCTCTCAAACAAATCAAGTCCCAAACTGGGATTTCCGATTTCCAGAACTTCTAATTTCTGCTTTAGCAGACAAGAACCTCCGGCACCACCATTGTGGGAGATTCGGATCATCCTCAAAACATTACAGTGGATTTATAACTGAATATACTAATGATATGGAAATTTTGAGGTTTTTCCAATTAGTTTTGACCTCTGTAAAAAATCGGTGTTCTCAGACCCCTGGGAAAATCTTGATTTTCTTTTGTCAGGGTATAGACAGACCCTAATACACCGAGTCCATACAATCTGTAATCCGTCTGCAAAAACTTTCAACATAAAAGTTTTTTCTAACATAATTTTCTGTTATTTCCCAAAATTTGGGAATTTTTGGATCTGTTTCATTATTTTTCCCGGATTTTCTCTTTCTGTCTAACAGATTCCAATGTCCAGAAATTCCAGAGATTTAGGTCTCTGATAATAGTGTGGCCTTTTCCAAACCGTAACTCGAATCCCAATGGTGTCAAAATATCAAATCTTCCTCTGTTTGTCAGGAACATGCTCCCACAATTTCAGCCATTTTACCATCTGTCTTCCATTTTTCCCACATTTTATACCGAAACCTGTCTGTTTCCTTCATTTACTAGAGTCGCCGGATTCCGATCTGACTTGCCGGAGTGGTACAGCTCCGACCATAGGTCAAAACCAGAAAGTGTAAAAGGAAAAAATCCTTGCCTTACTGTCTTATGTCACCCCATAAAATTTGGGAAATTTTTATGGAAATTTGATATCCTAAATTTACTTTAGAATCAACATTTTAGGCAAAAATCACAAAATTTAGGGTTTTTATTTGAATTTCCATATTTAAAAATACAAAAACATTAGATTTTCGAGGTCTATTCTATTTTTAGGGTTATTTTAGGTGTCCATGCCAAATTTGGATTAATTCTAAGTTCATTTGCTCCATGTGTTAGTTTATCTTTAAATTCAGAAGCGAAAATCAGGCGAAAATCAGGTTAAATTTGATATTTATGATATTTTCGCCATTTTAGGGTTTTTATCATGTACATAAGCATGTAGAATCATATTAGGGCTAATTTTAATGTCATTTGAATTTCATATTTTTCAATTTTGCAAAATTTATTTCAGAAAACCCTGGTTTCAAGGCCATAGTCTTGTTATCGAGGGTATTTTGATCATTTTGACCTAAATTTCGAAATTTCAATTTCTAATTCTCTAAAATTTCATGCATATCATCATATTTTATCATATTATGTTTGATTTATTTCATTTGATTTTCAAATTTCCAAAATTTACAAAAATTCTTTCAGAAAACCCTGATTTCAAGGTCATCAGGGGTATTTTGGTCATTTTGACCCCAATTTCGAATTTTCAAGTTTATTTTTGAAATTTATTCATTATTTATCATGTTTATATCAAAGGGGGTATGAATCTGGGTTTATATCTGAATAATATCCGATAATTTTTCATATTTTCGGATAAATTCAGAAAAACCTACATTTTTGTGCTAACTTTATTTTCCAGTTTTGCAGGAATATTCAAGAAGAAGACTTAGCCATTTTATTTCTTTTATTTTATTTCAATGTAAAAATCAATGTAATATTTGGAATAAGAGTTACATTTCTGCTTAGAATAGGGTTGCATTGCATATAGTTTAATTTCTGCAAAATTTTAATATGTGATGTATGATTTATGCACATTATTTCAAATTCACTATGGTTTACACGAATGGCACGTGCACAAGCTTTTATGGAGTTTATAAACTCGGTGGGATTCGTATTTATGGCCATAGTCAGAATACGAAGAAAACCAAGATTTATGATCTTCGTATTAGCCACATTCAGCCTACACACTTAGGCTAACTTCAAAATGCACTGCATTTTTTAAAGTTTTAAAAGGATTTCCCAATTCCTCAATGAAATTCCCTTTTCAAATTCATATTCATTCATTCATATCATTCAAATTGCATTATTCTCAAATTCATTTTCCAATTTCAATTTCAAAAAATTCAGCTTTCTCAAGAATTCCCAAGTCTTTCTCAAGATCTGATTTTCTCAAAATCCTGAGTTTTCAAAAGAGATTTCAAAGCATTTCCCAAGTTCAAACCAAGATTTTCCAATGTTTTAAAATTCTCAAATTTCAAAATCCCAAGTTTTCAAAAATCGATTTTCTCAGATTTCCTATTTTCCTGAGAATTCATTCTCCTTTTCAGAAATCCTTTTCCAATGAATTTTCTGATTTTCCCAGCATTTCTCAAATCCATTTTCTCATAAAATCAATTCCAAGTTTCCAATCTCAAAACCAATTTCCTCAGATTTTTAAGCTTTCCTGAGAAATCACTTTCCAATGCAAATTTCTAATTTTCAATGAACTTCAATGATTTTCCCAAGAATCCCAATTTCAAGTACTTTTCCAATCATTTTTCCAGCATATTTCAATTTTCCAAAGCAAACATCATGTTTCTCAAACTTGCATTATTTTCAAAATTTCATAGCACAAGCCTGATTCTTTGTGCATTCTAGGAAAAATAGAGCATAATTTAGATATTTGAGTCGAGTTAAAGCACATAATTGGTCCTTGGTTCAATTACCCCTGGTAAAGGCGCCAGGAACGGTTGAACCTCGTACCGACAGACGGATCCCATTCCACGGAATTTTCCCGCAAATTGTCAAAACGGAGGCGAGTAATTTTTAAAACCATTTTCAAAACTTTGATCGAGTTTGACTCGCGAAATTCGTTTCTCTCTCGCAAGGGAGGAAAAAAATTTTGCGATGATAACAGTAGGAATCACGGTTCCATTTAGCATATGCAACAAGCCCTTTCAACCCCTGATTTACCCCAGTGGACGAGTAAGGTCTCGTGAGGGTTTGCAGAGATGCTACCCACAAACATCTGTGTCAAGTATGCATAAGAATTTTAAAACACAAAGCATTAGGCAGTTAAGGAGTTTGTTTCCACAAATATTTCATGCCATTGCATCATCAAAACATGATTAGAGTCATCTACTTGCCACCACAGAATAAAATATTTTCTTTCACTTTTCTAAATAGCATAATCATTTATGTTTCGTCCTTAGAAATTCAAATACATACATATCATTATTTACTTATCCTCACTCAGATGTGTTCTGCACAGGTTTTCTCAATATTTGCTTTTAAGCAATGAACTTTTCTCTTTTACGCTCTTTTCTCTTTCTTGATTTTCAATTTTCCACATTTTTCAATCAAATTTTTTTCTGAGCACTATACCCAATTTCCAGTTTTTGTGACCCGTGTAGCGAGCTTTGGGTCAGTGACTCCCAGGCCAGACGACCTTAGGGCACCAGATACAAAGTATCCCTCAGACTTAATTGCTCGAGTCACTAGACCTTCAATTTTCTATAGTTTACGTATAGTCTACTTCTCTGTCATGTGCAATGTCAATATCTATTAGGCTCTCTATAAAATCCATGTAACGAGCTTTCGGGCCGATGACTCCGAAACCAGATGGCTTTAGGGCACCAGATGTAAACACCCCTCAGGCTCTACTTGCTCGAACAAAATAGGCCATAGATATCAACGTAGACAAAGAATTGACTTCCTTCGTTATCCTTTTCAACATGGACTCAAACATTTCAACTTGTGTCTAAACCCAGCTACTAGGGAGTACGAAGATGTCAAACAACTAAACGTATGCTCGTTTCACTTTTTGAGCTCTTTTGCAACGTTGTTCATTTGCTTAGTTTTCAAAAATAAAACTGTGCATATTCATACTTGTGATTCAAAATAAACTCTAACATGCATCCATAATCATTTCTTTGAAATCCACATAAACAACCATGGTTTTCTAGATTCGTGTTAGAAAAAGTTTTTCGTGGGGCTTAAAAATTCTCTAAAAATATTAGATGTTGCAAAGCAGTCATATAAGTTCAAACTCGTTCCCTAAAAGCCTAATTTTAATGAGTTGACATAAAAAATGCAAGTATAAAGACATGAAAAGTTTAGGTGTGCAAACTACACCCTCCCCCATGCTTGAATGACACTGTCCTCAGTGACACTCCCCCATGCTTGTATGAAACTAAGAGGTTGTACTTGAGAACAAAATAATTGGGAGAAAAGAGCAGAAGTCACCTGAGATGACATGAATGCATGTCCTACGATTACACAAGAATGCATACCTGATCTAACAAAACACTCATGAGATACAAGAAAGCAAAGCAAAATGACGAAAAACCATCTATGATATTTACTAGATCCTACTAAAAATACAACATACAAACTTGTGCTCCCCCTCATGCATCCACGAGGTTAATAGCCTCAATGTCTTGCTGCACCACCATATCAGAAATGTAGGGCTTCAGTCGCTGCCCATTAACTTTGAAAATGCTACCCGTTCGAGGGTACAAAAGATCTATCGCTCCATGTGGAAAAACTCTATGGACTATGAACGGTCCATCCCATCTGGACTTCAGCTTCCCTGGAAAAAGATGGAGACGTGAATGATAAAGCCACACCTTTTGACCAGGCTCGAACTGCTTCCTCACAATATGTTGATCATGGAAATGCTTGGTTCGAGCCTTGTATATTTTGGCACTCTCGTAGGCTTCATTGCGCAACTCCTCAAGCTCACTCAACTGCAACTTCCTCTCAGCGCCAGCTTGGGCCATATCAAAATTGAACTTCTTGATAGCCCAATATGCCCTATGCTCCAATTCAACAGGAAGGTGGCATGGTTTCCCAAAAACCAATCGGTATGGGGACATGCCAATCAGAGTCTTGAAAGCAGTCCTATAGGCCCAAAGGGCATCATCAAGGCGCTGAGACCAGTCCATGCGGTCTGGCCGGACTGTTTTTTCAAGAATCTGCTTGATCTCCCTATTGAAGACCTCGACTTGGCCACTAGTCTGTGGGTGGTACGGTGTGGCAATCCGATGATGTACCGAGTATTTCCTAAGTAAGGAAGCTACTTGTACATTACGAAAGTGCGTACCACCATCACTAATGATCGCTCTAGGGACTCCGAACCAACTAAAAATGTTGTGCTTGATAAATCGAAGCACCTCCTTATGATCATTGGTTCGGGTGGCCACGACCTCGACCCATTTTGAGACATAATCAACCGCAACTAGAATATAAATAAATCCGAACGAAGGCGGGAAAGGACCCATAAAATCAATGCCCCACACATCAAAAATCTCAACAATCAAAATAGGAAGGAGGGGCATCATATCACGCTTGGCGATGCGTCCTGTCTGCTGACAGCGCAAGCACCTCCTACAAAAATCATGGGCATCTCTATGCAGTGTCGGCCACCAAAATCCTGACTGGAGGACCTTCGCGGCGGTCTTTCGACTAGAAAAATGGCCTCCACAAGCCAAGGAATGACAAAATGATAGAATGGAGTCATACTCCTCCTCAGAAACACACCTCCGAATCATCTGATCTGGGCATAATTGAAACAACTCTGGTTCCTCCCAAAAATAGTGCTTTACCTACGAGAAAAATTGATCTCTCTCATTGCGGTTCCAGTGCGCAGGGTACTCTCCAGTCACCAGAAAGTTGATGATATGTGCAAACCAAGGCAGATGCTTGACATGAAAGAGCTGCTCATCTGGAAATGAATCATCAATCTGCCCCTGATCAGTAGATGTCTCCATTGTCAGTCTGGATAAATGATCTGCTACAAGATTCTCACATCCCCTCTTATCTCGAATCTCGAGATCAAATTCTTGTAACAGAAGGATCCATCGAATGAGACGCGGTTTGGCATCCTTTTTACTCATTAAATATCGCAATGCTGCATGATCTGAGTAAATGATGACCTTGGAGCCTAACAAATATGAGCGGAACTTCTCGAGAGCAAAAACTACGGCTAGTAGTTCCTTCTCTGTGGTGGTATAGTGCATTTGTGCCTCAGAGAGGGTCCTACTAGCATAATAAATTACATGAGATCGTCGCTCAATCTTCTGACCGAGAATCGCTCCAACCGCGTAATCTGACGCGTCACACATAATCTCAAATGGCACGGACCACTCAGGAGATCGAAGAATAGGAGCAGTAGTCAGAGCCTCCTTCAGGGCCAAGAATGCCTTCAGACAGGCATCATCAAACACAAACGGCTGATCTTTTGTTAGCAGGTTGCACAACGGTCGAGAAATCTGGCTAAAGTCCTTAATGAACCTTCTATAAAAACCTGCGTGCCCTAGAAATGATCGCACCTGCCGCACAGAGGTTGGTGGGGCTAATTTTTCAATGGTCTCCACCTTGGCCTTATCAACCTCGATCCCTTTCTCAGACACAATATGTCCAAGAACAATCCCTTGTCTCACCATGAAATGACTCTTTTCCCAACTAAGAACCAGATTTGTCTCCCTACAACGCTGAAGCACACACGATAACTTTTGGAGACAATCGTCAAATGAAGAGCCATAGACCGAGAAATCGTCCATGAAGATCTCAAGGACATCATCCATCATGTGTGAGAAGATCGCCATCATGCACCGCTGAAATGTTGTCGGGGCATTGCAGAGCCCAAACTTCATTCTCCTATAAGCAAAAGTGCCATATGGACAGGTGAACGTCGTTTTCTCCTGGTCCTCGGGATGGTCGACCACCTGATTGTGTAACGCCCCGGATTTCCAAAACAAAGCTAAGTTAAAATTTTCATGAATTTCTTTTTTTTTTTTTCATTGCAGCGGAACTTAGAAAAGCTTTTAGCAGCGGAATAAGACGATAATGAGTCGTCAGTTTTAGAAAACTCCGAGCACGTTGCAGGTATGTGGCCAAGCAACTCATTGACCACCAAAGTGTTCCATTTTATCGAAAACATATGTTTATTACAACACTACTGCTTAGGAAAGCAGTGTAGGTTCAATAAAAAGGAAGCAGTACAACTCTGTCTAGAGAAACCCTGGAACTTGATGCCGCCTTGCTCCGCATATCGCCACGCAGGTTCAACACCTGAAATCCCCATTAAACGGGGTCAGAACCACTGATGGTCTGGTAAGTAGGCAAACACCTATCTATTTAACTCAAGTAAATGCATAGACCACTCAGGGTCGCAGTTCGTAATACGACGCTCAAGCCTCCATGACTTAGCGTGTATCGCACAAGCCTCATTAGGGCTATGAGTTGAACATCCACGCAAGTCGTCATGACTTCGCATAAGCCTATTCAGGGCTGTGAGTTAGAATAACCTCTCAAGTCTCTACGACTTAGCCTTGACTTCCTCAGAGTCACGAATGGATGTCTAGCTCAAGCCTTTATGCTTGGCACATCCGTATCCTACGAATCTAAGGACAGCTCTCCGAGCTTCACTTAGTCGTACGGATATCAATGGGGTTCTTTCCCAATCGGTCCAGTAGTATACCGACCATGACACCTTCACAAAGGTTATGCAGGACTGACTCAACAACGTCATCCACTCATACATTCAAAGTAGCGCTGTACCTAAGCTAATGCTTTGTTTCGATAATTGCACCTCCCCCTGGGCTTAGGGGACTCATATCTGGGCGACAACGCGACGATCTGGGGGTTGATTATTCTATGTATTTTAGATACCCCAGAGGCCTGTTGACCCCATCCCCCTAGTAGGACGGTACAGCATACCGGAAGAGATCCTTACTAGGTATCCGAATGCATTCTGCTACTGCAGTAGTTGGGTTCAATCCTTAGATATTTAAGGATAACCACGACCTCCATACCTCTGAGTGACGAAGGCCATCAATGAACTCTATCAGGTTCGTGTGAAATATATGTCACTCAAGGCTGCGCCATCACCGTCTTCCTCGGTGAGAAATTCTGAAAGGGGCCTGCCGGTCTTACAATTACTTGACGAACATTGCATGCCTATAGGGCAGCCTTTGAGAAGTATGTACCCGACCCCAATCAACCACACGGTTTTCACCGTGGAACAAAGGTTTTATTCATATGCATGCTTAACTCTGCTCTCAGCACTTCGGCCTTGACGAGCACTTCACCTCTTTCGGTGGAAACAACACACTCCGGCTCAGCGGCCCTTACGAGTCTGGTTGTCTGATAATTCTCAATGAGCATGCACATGACTCGATCTCTACGGATCGGCTACTCGGCGTATTTTTACGCAACGAGCTCAGGACCTCGTCAAGGCGCTACCACTACTTTGGCGCAACGGCTCTTACAAGTATGATGCCCTTGCAGGTGTCAGGGAGACGAGTCATTCTGACATCGTTCCAACAAAGGACATCATTGTGCCACTTAACTGGTTTTGGCAGCTCTTCTGCCAACCATTCTGTCAACACCTTCTCTGCTCTACCGGCAGTGGTGCGACGAACCTTTCTACATTGTAGAAGGCGTTTCATAACTGGGTAGCACTTCTGCTACGTTCTTTCTGAGCCATTCTTAGCTTCTTCAGGAATTTCAGCAGCACTTCCTCTCTTTTACGGAGAAAGCGTGCGTTTCTTTTATCCATTTCAGCGGCATCTCCCCTCTTTGGTGGGAAATCGCTACGCTTAACTCGGGAAATGGATGCGCACCGTTGTGCGTACTTTGCATCCATCAAGGTTACAGGAACCTTGGGCCATAGCTAGGCCATACGTAATTGATTTAGTCTTTACGTAAAGAGCATTTTGCCAAAAGGCGAAGCCTTTCCAATAGGGGCTTCATTCGTCAAGCAGTATCTTGTACGAGGAGCGGTAAGGGAATCGCATGGGCGATTTTGGAGTTGATCTCCGTTTGAACGCTCACTTACGCGCCATATATGTAATATAAGCAGAAGCCTGTGCTTTATACAGCGGCGGCGTAAAGAAATGCATATACTATTGTTCAGGGTGTGTAACTGAACGAAATATTCTACATATATAACAAAGCAGAAGCCTTGGCATCGTTCGACGCGACGGCGTAAGTAAAGACATTGCAGAAAGCAGGAGCCTTGGCATCGTTCGACGCGACGGCGTAAGTAAATGCATAATCGGAAGTGCAGTAATCGGAAGTACAGAAAGCAGGGAGCCTTGGCATCATACGACGCGACGGCAAAGGTAAATTACATGGCCTGTGCGATATAAGACGCGTCGGCAGTATCAGCAGATATACACCTAGATCTGTATCCAACGATAGTTACGAGGCGAGCGAGTGAACACCGAAGTGTCCTAGAGGGCTCAACCAAGAACTAGGGTGAGATACTATTTTGAAGAACGCATATACTGCGTATTCGAACATATATATCCGACGATAGTTACGAGGCGAGCGCGTGAACACCGAAGTGTCCTAGAGGGCTCAACCAAGAACTAAAGCAAGATACTACTTCAGAAAGTATATTCTATATACAAACAGTCAAATACTTGAGAGAGATGGATCAACGAAGCGAACTTACTTCAAATCGTGGAAGAAACGGCTCCGGGTTGCTTCTTTGGCTTCGAGCCTTCCTTCGAGAGGTCAGACTAAGTCAGATGAAGCTGACTTAGTTGAGAAAGAGGTAGAGTAGGTCAAGCTACTCAACCTAAGTGGTTTGAACCAAACAGGGTTCGATCCAAGTCAACTGGGTTCAGCAGGTTCGAACTCAGCTCAAGTAGGCTAAGTCTGGGTTCAGAAATCCAAACCGGAATCTGGACCAAAAAGGACTTTGACTTTGACTTTAAACCCAACTAGGTTCAAGTCAAGTCAACTGGGTTTGGACCAGGTCAAGTGGGTTCAGACCCAGGTCAGGTGGGTTAGGACCAGGTCAGGCAGGCTCAGGCTAAGTCAGGCAGGCTCAGACCAGGTCAGGTGGGCTCAGGTGGGCTAGGCTAGGTAGGGGAGGTTTAGGAGAGAGAGAGAGAAGGCAAGAGAGAGAGGGGGTCGATTTTTATGAGAAGAGAGAGAGTGGGGAGGGCTATTTATAGCCCAAGCCCACCTCCTCTTGGGTTTTCTCATGCCCAAACTACCCCCTTGGCTTCTTTTTAATTCCAAGAGGTTCCTTGGTGTGGGGCCCACTTGGATATTCCATGGGATATTTTTGTGGGTCCCACCAGATATTTTCTGAGGAATATTTCTGTGGGTCCCACCAATATTTCCGTGGGTCCCGCAAGAATTTCGGGTTTCCGGCGATTTTTTCCGAAAAATTCTGAGTACGCCATTTTCTTCGTATTGACGTAACTAAGAAAGTTGGCTCGTACGAATCTATTGATTTCGTTTAGTTAGGAAGTTATGGCTTCCCGAGTGTTTGAGCATATATTCGCGATTCGACGAATATCCTAAGTATAACTGGCTCGCAGGAATTGATTCGTTTCGCATTCTGAGAAGAAATGCTATTTTTACCGGTAAATGCCTCATGAATTTTATTAAGATATTTTCTGAAAAATTGCGGGTCTTACATCATTACCCCCTTAAAGGAATTTCGTCCGCGAAATTCAGTTAAGAGTACTAAGTGCGTAACTCGGGATATTTCTCCCATATGTTAGATTCATAATGTTATTCACTTAGTTCAACATCATATTTATTTCAATCATAACCTCATATCATGATTCTCGATCAATTGAGGTATGCTTCTCATATCTGAGTTCAAATTATGCTACAACCACGATAGTTTTGTTGAATCAATGTTCTTCCAACCGGCTATCAATATAGCCATCCTGTGTAACTATTTTGTACACACAGATCATTCTTCTAGAGATTAACCATATTGGAATAAGTCCCCTGTCAGACTACCTGGTATTGGAAACGTACCTCCTCACAGGTTCGCCTTCGTCAGACTTACCTGATATTGGATCAGTACACCCTCACAGAATCATACTAGCCAAGCTACTGGTTTTGGAACATATACACTCGCACGGAGCTTGTATACCCTCACAGGCTCACTCTGGCTAGATGATCTGATCTTGAATATGTAAAACCTCACAGGACTCTCTTCTTGGGAACAATTCCTCGATGGTTTATTTTATTAAGTAAGTTTTAACGTTCTAATTACGCAAACTTAATTTTTCAATCATGGGGTCTATAGCCATAAATTTTGGGCATAAGCACTTAAGATTTTTATTTGACAAATCCAAAATTACTTTACAGAGCAAGGATACATATCTATCCAGATGACCATACACAAGGTCATAAGCCACTTGTCTCAAGCATTCATTGGATCTTGTCTTTCAATTGCTTCCTACCCAATACAACTCTATCTATCAAGGTATTCAGATTCCTTGATACGATCATTATCCGTGAGTTGTTCGGCTGTCACCGCATAGACACGACCTGCCACAGGTTTCTGCTCTATCCTGGGTAGTGGCAGTCGTTGTTGTTGTATTTGTTGAGAGGGTCCTCCAGATCCCATATTTCTTCGTTGAAGATCTGAGGCCTTCTTGCGGCATTCTGTTACACGATGCCCTGGTTTGCCGCAATACAGGCAACCCTCTGTATCGCGAGGACAAACCCCTCCGGGGTGATCTGAGCTACACCTCGAGCATCGAAAATTAGACTGTCGGTAGGGCTGATTGGCTTCTACCATCTGTAATGGCCGCTCGGCCGGTGGAGTAAAGTTGTTCTCCTGAAAATCCCTCTTATAAAAAGTTGGTCGTGATTCTTGGCCACCGGGGAACGTCCTCTTGTTGTTCCCATTACTTGCTACCGGTCGCTTTACTACGACCCCTTTGCATCGCTCCCAGTCTGCACTAATCTTTGAAGCTGCTGCCACAGCGGCTTGAAATGTTTGGGGCATGCTAGTTATGACTCGAGATCGTAGCCGTTCCCGAAATCCATTGATATATTTATCGGCCCTCTCTTGGTCAGTATCGAATAACCGAGAGCAGTACCGCTCAAGGTTCTGAAACTTGGTAGTATAGTCGATAAGACTCATACCACCCTGCTCTAGTTCCAGAAACTCCATCTTTTTCTTATTTCTGGAGTGTAATGGAAAGTAATTATCCATGAAAGTCCTCCGAAAGTCAGTCCAAGGAATGACTTCGACTTGTGAGAACTGGATAAGTTTAGTGGTATCCCACCACTTCCGTGCATTATCTTTTAATCGATACGTGCCAAAGTTGGTCTTCTTCTCTTCTGGTACTCCCAGTACTGAGAAGGCACGTTCTGTCTCTTCGATCCAACTCTCCGCGAGCTCAGGATCGGCTCTGCCAATGAAAACTGGCGGGTCAAGCTTGAGGAACTTCTCATAAGTCACTCCTCCCAGGTGCTCGTTTCGTGGTGCGACTGGTTCTGGCCTCGTTTCACGGATGGCGGTAACCAGGTTGTTGAGTGTCTCCAACAGGAATCCTTGCGTATGAGACTCCTCGCTTGGTATGGTTCTCCTCGTCGTAGGAGCCATTTATCTATGCACACACAAGCACTTGTTTTTAGTTTCTCGATGTATATGAGGAAGTAAAAGCTTTATTTACTTAATATACATCACATTTACACAAGCATTGCCTTAAACAAAACGTCATGCCGCACTGGCAGACTTTAGGCAATGAGAAACTATATACATGAGTCTATTGACTCCAAAACATCACCAGTCTCTTTAAGACTTGGATTTCTTTGATGAAGACGAACTCCAAAAGGTCCATCTATTGCCACATGGCCTTGGTGCAGGCACTACTAGCCTTGGCTTGGGCGGCACTTCCGCACTGGCAAGCGAATACTGGGGATATATGAGAGACTCCAGTCCACTTTCCCAGTCAGCAAGATCAAGACTCTGGGAGTCTGGAATAATGATTGGCGAACAGAAAGAATCCCCTCTTTTGTTCCTGCCATTTAAGCTCGGCGTATGTGATGCCGGATGGTAGCTTGGCGAGTGATAGACTTCTGCAGGGAAGTTCAAATCAAAATCCCTCAGCCTTGGTAATTCATCAAAAGATGTTGGGGTATGGTTGCTCCCAACACTAGAGTGATGCGGTCCACTGACACGCGAAGTCTCATCCCTGAGACCCTTTGAAGCCCGCCGACCCATATCGGCGGTATATTTCCTTTGGCATTCGTTGGCGGAATGCCTATCTTCGCCACAATATTGGCAGTCTTGGACTTCATACGGGCATATCCACTCATCGTGCATGACCTTGCAGCGATAGCAATATCCACGCGAGTCATGAGTTGCCATCTATACAAAGATGCACCCAGATCAGAACAAAAGTATAAAAACATATACTTACAGTGCGATATCGGTACCATGACGGATCTTGAACCAGGTTTCTCAGACTCATGCTCTGATACCAATTCTGTAACGCCCCGGATTTCCAAAACAAAGCTAAGTTAAAATTTTCATGAATTTCTTTTTTTTTTTTTCATTGCAGCGGAACTTAGAAAAGCTTTTAGCAGCGGAATAAGACGATAATGAGTTGTCAGTTTTAGAAAACTCCGAGCACATTGCAGGTATGTGGCCAAGCAACTCATTGACCACCAAAGTGTTCCATTTTATCGAAAACATATGTTTATTACAACACTACTGCTTAGGAAAGCAGTGTAGGTTCAATAAAAAGGAAGCAGTACAACTCTGTCTAGAGAAACCCTGGAACTTGATGCCGCCTTGCTCCGCATATCGCCACGCAGGTTCAACACCTGAAATCCCCATTAAACGGGGTCAGAACCACTGATGGTCTGGTAAGTAGGCAAACACCTATCTATTTAACTCAAGTAAATGCATAGACCACTCAGGGTCGCAGTTCGTAATACGACGCTCAAGCCTCCATGACTTAGCGTGTATCGCACAAGCCTCATTAGGGCTATGAGTTGAACATCCACGCAAGTCGTCATGACTTCGCATAAGCCTATTCAGGGCTGTGAGTTAGAATAACCTCTCAAGTCTCTACGACTTAGCCTTGACTTCCTCAGAGTCACGAATGGATGTCTAGCTCAAGCCTTTATGCTTGGCACATCCGTATCCTACGAATCTAAGGACAGCTCTCCGAGCTTCACTTAGTCGTACGGATATCAATGGGGTTCTTTCCCAATCGGTCCAGTAGTATACCGACCATGACACCTTCACAAAGGTTATGCAGGACTGACTCAACAACGTCATCCACTCATACATTCAAAGTAGCGCTGTACCTAAGCTAATGCTTTGTTTCGATAATTGCACCTCCCCCTGGGCTTAGGGGACTCATATCTGGGCGACAACGCGACGATCTGGGGGTTGATTATTCTATGTATTTTAGATACCCCAGAGGCCTGTTGACCCCATCCCCCTAGTAGGACGGTACAGCATACCGGAAGAGATCCTTACTAGGTATCCGAATGCATTCTGCTACTGCAGTAGTTGGGTTCAATCCTTAGATATTTAAGGATAACCACGACCTCCATACCTCTGAGTGACGAAGGCCATCAATGAACTCTATCAGGTTCGGGTGAAATATATGTCACTCAAGGCTGCGCCATCACCGTCTTCCTCGGTGAGAAATTCTGAAAGGGGCCTGCCGGTCTTACAATTACTTGACGAACATTGCATGCCTATAGGGCAGCCTTTGAGAAGTATGTACCCGACCCCAATCAACCACACGGTTTTCACCGTGGAACAAAGGTTTTATTCATATGCATGCTTAACTCTGCTCTCAGCACTTCGGCCTTGACGAGCACTTCACCTCTTTCGGTGGAAACAACACACTCCGGCTCAGCGGCCCTTACGAGTCTGGTTGTCTGATAATTCTCAATGAGCATGCACATGACTCGATCTCTACGGATCGGCTACTCGGCGTATTTTTACGCAACGAGCTCAGGACCTCGTCAAGGCGCTACCACTACTTTGGCGCAACGGCTCTTACAAGTATGATGCCCTTGCAGGTGTCAGGGAGACGAGTCATTCTGACATCGTTCCAATAAAGGACATCATTGTGCCACTTAACTGGTTTTGGCAGCTCTTCTGCCAACCATTCTGTCAACACCTTCTCTGCTCTACCGGCAGTGGTGCGACGAACCTTTCTACATTGTAGAAGGCGTTTCATAACTGGGTAGCACTTCTGCTACGTTCTTTCTGAGCCATTCTTAGCTTCTTCAGGAATTTCAGCAGCACTTCCTCTCTTTTACGGAGAAAGCGTGCGTTTCTTTTATCCATTTCAGCGGCATCTCCCCTCTTTGGTGGGAAATCGCTACGCTTAACTCGGGAAATGGATGCGCACCGTTGTGCGTACTTTGCATCCATCAAGGTTACAGGAACCTTGGGCCATAGCTAGGCCATACGTAATTGATTTAGTCTTTACGTAAAGAGCATTTTGCCAAAAGGCGAAGCCTTTCCAATAGGGGCTTCATTCGTCAAGCAGTATCTTGTACGAGGAGCGGTAAGGGAATCGCATGGGCGATTTTGGAGTTGATCTCCGTTTGAACGCTCACTTACGCGCCATATATGTAATATAAGCAGAAGCCTGTGCTTTATACAGCGGCGGCGTAAAGAAATGCATATACTATTGTTCAGGGTGTGTAACTGAACGAAATATTCTACATATATAACAAAGCAGAAGCCTTGGCATCGTTCGACGCGACGGCGTAATTAAAGACATTGCAGAAAGCAGGAGCCTTGGCATCGTTCGACGCGACGGCGTAAGTAAATGCATAATCGGAAGTGCAGTAATCGGAAGTACAGAAAGCAGGGAGCCTTGGCATCATACGACGTGACGGCAAAGGTAAATTACATGGCCTGTGCGATATAAGACGCGTCGGCAGTATCAGCAGATATACACCTAGATCTGTATCCAACGATAGTTACGAGGCGAGCGAGTGAACACCGAAGTGTCCTAGAGGGCTCAACCAAGAACTAGGGTGAGATACTATTTTGAACAACGCATATACTGCGTATTCGAACATATATATCCGACGATAGTTACGAGGCGAGCGCGTGAACACCGAAGTGTCCTAGAGGGCTCAACCAAGAACTAAAGCAAGATACTACTTCAGAAAGTATATTCTATATACAAACAGTCAAATACTTGAGAGAGATGGATCAACGAAGCGAACTTACTTCAAATCGTGGAAGAAACGGCTCCGGGTTGCTTCTTTGGCTTCGAGCCTTCCTTCGAGAGGTCAGACTAAGTCAGATGAAGCTGACTTAGTTGAGAAAGAGGTAGAGTAGGTCAAGCTACTCAACCTAAGTGGTTTGAACCAAACAGGGTTCGATCCAAGTCAACTGGGTTCAGCAGGTTCGAACTCAGCTCAAGTAGGCTAAGTCTGGGTTCAGAAATCCAAACCGGAATCTGGACCAAAAAGGACTTTGACTTTGACTTTAAACCCAACTAGGTTCAAGTCAAGTCAACTGGGTTTGGACCAGGTCAAGTGGGTTCAGACCCAGGTCAGGTGGGTTAGGACCAGGTCAGGCAGGCTCAGGCTAAGTCAGGCAGGCTCAGACCAGGTCAGGTGGGCTCAGGTGGGCTAGGCTAGGTAGGGGAGGTTTAGGAGAGAGAGAGAGAAGGCAAGAGAGAGAGGGGGTCGATTTTTATGAGAAGAGAGAGAGTGGGGAGGGCTATTTATAGCCCAAGCCCACCTCCTCTTGGGTTTTCTCATGCCCAAACTACCCCCTTGGCTTCTTTTTAATTCCAAGAGGTTCCTTGGTGTGGGGCCCACTTGGATATTCCATGGGATATTTTTGTGGGTCCCACCAGATATTTTCTGAGGAATATTTCTGTGGGTCCCACCAATATTTCCGTGGGTCCCGCAAGAATTTCGGGTTTCCGGCGATTTTTTCCGAAAAATTCTGAGTACGCCATTTTCTTCGTATTGACGTAACTAAGAAAGTTGGCTCGTACGAATCTATTGATTTCGTTTAGTTAGGAAGTTATGGCTTCCCGAGTGTTTGAGCATATATTCGCGATTCGACGAATATCCTAAGTATAACTGGCTCGCAGGAATTGATTCGTTTCGCATTCTGAGAAGAAATGCTATTTTTACCGGTAAATGCCTCATGAATTTTATTCAGATATTTTCTGAAAAATTGCGGGTCTTACAGATTGTATCCTGAATAACCATCCAGGAAACAAAAATACTGCTGACCCGCGAGTTTCTCCAAGATCTGGTCGATGAACGACAGAGGGAAGTGATCCTTCCTAGTTGCACTGTTCAACTTTCTATAATCTATGCATACTCGCCATCCCGTGGTAGTTCTCATGGGGACACTCTCTCCTTTTTTATTCATCTCTACAGTGAGCCCAGACTTCTTGGGGACAACCTGGGTAGGGCTCACCCACTGGCTGTCGGAGATGGGATAAATGATCCCAGCATCCAACCATTTGACTACCTCCTTCTTTACCACCTCCTTCATATGGGGATTTAGTCTCCTTTGCGCCTCTCTTGAGGGTTTAGCCCCCTCATCCATGATAATCCGATGCATGCAAAAGGAGGGGTCTATCCCCTTCAGATCTGCCACCGACCATCCAATCGCCTCTTTATGCTCGTGCAAGACTTGTAAAAGCTGACACTCCTGTGTGTCAGTCAGGTCTGCAGAAATAATGACGGGGAGAGTCTGGTCCTTGCCTAGGAAGGCATACTTGAGTGTGGCCGGTAAGGGCTTCAACTCAAGCTCAGGCGGACTCTCTATGGATGGTCGGGCCGGCTTTTCTGCCAATTCAGGAAGCGGCTCGAAGTGCCAGGTCCAACTCAGCTCACCTGTCTGACTCTCTATTGACCCATGGAAATCTTCTTCGAGTGATTCATCAACCTCCTCCTGAGGTGGTTCACTCAATAACCAGGTATGCTCTGCTTCTACCAGGTCCTGAATGAAGTCGACCTCGAAAGAAGCCTTATCGCCGGCAGGTCCCATCGCCGCATGAAAAATGTTCAGCCTCATCTTCCTGTTGCCAAATGAGACATCCATCGCACCTGTGCGGCAATTAATGCACGCATTGGCAGTGGCCAGAAAGGGGCGTCCAAGAATAATG
This sequence comes from Nuphar pumila, assembly GCF_984573655.1. NCBI lineage: Eukaryota > Viridiplantae > Streptophyta > Magnoliopsida > Nymphaeales > Nymphaeaceae > Nuphar > Nuphar pumila. The sequence continues at coordinate 61,164,298 of NC_143254.1, forward strand.
GGGGTTTGTCGCATATCATTAACTCCCTCCATATCTAAAATGATGAAGTCGACAGGGAAGTAGAAGTCCTCTACCTTGACTAAAACATCTTCCAAAATCCCTCGCGGGACCTTGATTGATCTATCTGCAAGCTGCAGTGTCATAGGTGTTGGCTTCATCTCCTTTAATCCAAATTTGTCATAAAAGAAACCCGGCAAGATATTGACACTTGCCCCAAGGTTGAGCAATGCACGCTCGACAGTGATGTCTCCTATGACACACGAAATAATTGGAGTCCCTGGGTCCTTAAGCTTTGGTGGGGTTTGGTGTTGCAGCACCGCACTCACCTGCTCAGTCAAGTATATCTTCTTCGGCACTTGTGACTTCAACTTTCTTTTCTGCGTACAAAGCTCCTTTAGAAACTTTGCGTATGCAGGGACTTGTTGAATGGCATCAAGCAAGGGGAGGTTTATCTGGACGTGCTTGAATATCTCAAGCATCTCCTGCATGTTCACTCCATGCTTGCCTAATGACTTCGGTCTCTCTAGCGCCTCAGGAAAGGGGGCTTTGGGAGTATAGGACTTTGAAGGCTCAGTTGGTAGAGCCCTTTCGCTTTCCTGAGGTAGGATGGTAGGGACAGGCTGCTTCTCACTCGTTCTCTCTCTTTCTTCTGCAGCCTCCCTCGCCTGGTATTGCTTCCCATTCCTAAGGGTTATTACCGCTTGAGCTTGCTCTTGATGGGCATCTGTCATGTGCAAGCCATGCATCGGCTCCTTACCCCTAGGGTTCACCACCGGTTGGCTAGGTAAAGCCCCCTCACTCCGCCTGCTAAGCACCTCGGCGAGTTGTCCCATCTGCGTCTCAAGCTTCGCAATAGAATGTGTATGGGAGCTCAGGTTTGCCTTGATATCCGAGAAGGCTTGCAGCATCTTGTCCTCAAAGGACTTGCTGGATGAAGGCTCCTGAGACTGGGGTTGATTATAAGTAGGCTGAGCTGAAGGGTAGCTAGTTCTCTGAAATCCAGGCGCATAACCGCCTTGCCTGAGTTGGCTTTGGGAAGGGTTGAGAGGTTGGGCTTGTGGATTTCTCCATGAAAAATTAGGATGGTTCCGCCAGCCCGGGTTATATGTACTGGAATATGGATTGGGTGCGGGCCTAGCGAAACTCTGCGCCATCTGAGCTTGCTCCTGGACAAACTCAGGGTACTGTGGCGCAACGGGGCAATCAACAACATGGTGTGCAGGGCTAGCACACAACGCACACACCTGTAGGACTGGAGAAGGACCCAACAACAACTGATCTAATTTCTGAGACAGTTGGTCGACCTTGTTTTGCAACTCAAGGTGCGTCCCTATCTCGAATATACCAGCCTTCTTTGCGCCATCTTGCACAGGTGTGGCCCTCTCAGATCGTGAAGCAGAAGCATGGTGCATGGAGTTCTCGCTTAAGGTCTCAAAAAGGGCCCATGCTTCATCTTCACTTTTGAGCATAAAAGTGCCCCCACAGGCAGCGTCAACCATTTGACGGTTCTTCTCAGTGAGACCATCATAAAAATATTGCACCAGTTGCCAGCGGGGCACCTGGTGGTGGGGACACTTGCGAAGAAGATCTTTCATCCTCTCCCACGTTTCATGAAACATTTCTCCCTCGATCTGTGAAAAGCTAGTGATGGCTTTTCGATACTGGTTTGTCTTACCAATTGGGAAGTATTTCTTTAAAAACTCCCTTTGCATATGTTCCCAAGTGGTAATTTGAACTGTATCGAGGGCCTTCAGCCAATGCTTGGCTTTATCCTTAAGGGAGAAGGGGAATAACGTCAACCTTAATGCGTCATCTCCAAAATTGTTGATTCGCACCGTAGAGCAGATCTCGAAAAATTCGTCGAGATGACGGTATGGGTCTTCGTTGCTAAGGCCATAAAAGGAGGGTAACATCTGGATGACACTGGCCTTGATTTCAAAATGGTTCGCTCCCATATCAGGTCTTGTGATGCAGGAGGCAGGAGTGTATGTGTTGGGCATGAAGTACTCCCTAAGAGGACGGATCAACTGCTGATCTTCAACCATGGGGCTGGATTGATGGGCTCTTATAAAGAAAGATTCGGGATCCTCAACAAATTCGGCAAGCTCAGGTTCAAGCGAACGTCGCCCGTGCATGCACCAAAGGGTAGACCGGTGCAACAACCGTCCTAAATTGGGGTTTTCTACCTAACTAACGCACTAGTGGCCAAACCACACAAACCACAAAACGAGTAACAAAAACAATTACTGAAAACAAGAAATAACAAGCACCACGCAGTTGCACTCAGTAGAGAATTTATGAAAATGAAATCTATGTGCACGGTACCAATCGTACACAGTCACTTCTACGGGGATCCTAATGGGTGAGCTGTGCAGAAAAGTAAGCTTGTCTCTACGGTATGCACACACGTGGTTCTAAGCCTAAATGCGAAAAGCAACTAAACAATCCTAATTAAAGAACTGAATTAAACTAACAACCTATAAATACGAGAACAAACACAAGGCAATAAAGTGAATACTAGTATTTCGCCGTTCCCCGGCAACGGCGCCAAAATTTGGTGTGAGTTTTATGAAAACCCTTTTTAAAACAATATTTTTAATGAAAATCCGGTGAAAGCTAGACACCAAAAATATAAAAACCGGCTCGCACAAGTGGTGGAGTCCGGGTCGATCTCAGGGAACGGAAAATACTTCGTATTCAAACACACAATCTAACTACTCTTTATTGCCAAAATAAAAAGAATTAATTAAATAATTAACTACGAGAGTACGGCCCTACACAGAGGGCTTAAACAAAATAAATAAATGGTTTTATTACAGACCCAATTAATAAAATAAAATAAAACCCTAATCTAAAAAGAAAAGAAAGGCTTCAGTGCTTCGAGTCTTCTTGTCCCTTCTTGAGGTAATGTATGTTTTCTTGAACTTTTGCTTTTCTAAGGGATCTCTGAGAACCTTTCTGAGGGTCTAAGGGTCACTTGAGGGGACCTCAGAGGGCTCTTTAGAAGCTCGAGATCACTTCTCTCGCACGTCCAAACGCTTTCCTGCAAAACACAAAAACAAAACAAAAAGCAGTACGAGGAAGACTAACTAGGAATTTCCTAACAAATGACAAAAAATTTAACACAAACAGGATTTGACTTAACTAAACTAAACTAAACATGAACTGAACTATGAACGAACATGTAACAACCTACACTAAAAGCCAGAGTAGCAAAACTACCTAACTAACTAAAAAAATCAAGAAAATAATTGTAGTAGCTAAACTTAACTAATTCAAGAAGCAATAGATTAACTAAAGTGAATTAAAAAAAAATCAAGAAGGTAATCAGCTGAACCTATTAACTAATATTAACAAGTAATGACATGAATGAGAACTAAAAATTGGCTGAAGGTAAATTACCCTAATTGGCTAATCCCGAATTGATTAAAACTACTTATTAACTATGTGCAAGATAACAAAAATTATTAACTAACTAATGAATGAAAAAATAAACTAATTCAGTCTAAATTCTATGTTGTAAGGAAGATGAATATAAACTAATAGAATCTGGAAATAAAACACAAATATATGTTTGACCCAACTATGATAAAACATATGTCAATGCAATGATAACATAGCAATCAGCTACCCTGTTTTTGACTACATATGCATGCTCAATAACCCTACAACAAATCACGTGAGTTCAATGTAATATAAACTAACTAAATAAAACTACCCTAAGCTATCGCTACAGGCAATGCACTAGTTGACAAAACAAAACCCGTTAATAGGAAGCAACAAAAAGAAGGCTAAAACGTTACTTGAATCTGCCTAAAGTATGATTCACTAACCTATGTAAAAATCAAATAACCTTACCTACATAAAAATCTGTTAACTGCAATTGCTTAAAACGTTGGTTAAGGAATAAATGGCTGAAACATATAACTAATGAAATTAAAAGCTAAGGCACTTAAGCATGTATCGACTAAACTATGTTATTGACTTAAGAAAATGCTGATGTTAAACTGAATCACGCTGTAAAACAAAGATGTTGAACCTACAGAAACAAAAACGTTGAACAAGAATGAATAAAACAAACACAATGAAGCAAAATAAACTACCGGCCCAAAAAAATATTGCTGAACCTAACACTATATGCACAGACTGAGCCGACCGTTGAGAAGGAATCAAAATAAAAGATCAAACACGTTGCTACCCTTTTTTTTTATCTTTTTTTAAATTTTGACAGACAAAAAACAAAGAAACTGTATACCATGTAGATCTAACTATACGGTACACACCACACACATTAACCCTAAAGACAAAAGAAGGAAACAATTTACGCAGAATTTAGGATATGATTTTTTTTTATTCTTTTAAAAAAAAAAAAAAATAAGAAACTATTTTGAACACGTAAAAAAAGAGGGGAGAAGAAGTTATCGAGTGGATCGGCTGGACTGGTTGAGGGAAGAACGGTCTCTCCCTATATCAGATTTTCACGTTGCCTCCCTTTTGCTGAAGGAAGAAGAGGAACCCGCTGGCTAGAAAGAAGAAGAAGAAGAAGAAGAAGAAGAAGAAAAAGAAAAACCGGCTGAAGGTAGAGAGAGAGAGAGAGAGACGTCAATCCCAAAGAGAGAGACGTCTTTTTTTTTTTGGCTGTAGAAGATTACTTATAATACTAAATTAGGGTAAAAGAAAAATTTCAAAACAAGTCCACAATTTTCCATATTTTTCAAAAGACCCATTTTAGTAAAACAACTTTTATTGTCTAAAAACAAACAAACAAACTTCCTAAAAATTAAAAAACCTAAGCAAACTAAACTATGATTAAAACATTCTAACTATAATAGAAACACTAAAGAAAATATATGCAGGGAAAGCTTTGAAAAATACGAATTTCTGATAAAATTCAATTCAATGCAATTTCTCAGAACTAACAATAAAAATGGGTTTTTAGATCGATTTTAACACGGATCATGCATAAATAATTATTAATAAAATGCAAGTATTATGCATGATCAAGATACAGGGTTAATCTTGAAAATTGGACCGCATACAGGTAACTGTGCTGGTCCATCTAAATCATAGATCATAAATTCTAAATCTCGTCATACCCCTTCTAAATTCAAGTCTCAGGTCATCTCTTCATAAAATCTTCTTTCCCTTTCAGGTTAAGGGATAAACCTGAATCATTTTTCTAAATTTTCATCAAATGTCTATTTTATTTCCCCTTCAGGTTAAAGGATAAACCTGAATCATTTATTCTAAATTCTCCATAAATGTCTATACTATTTCCTCCTCAGGTTAAGGGATAAACCTGACCCTCATTGTCTGAGGTGTTTCCATTCAGGATAAGGGATAATCCTGAGACATCTCATAGGGGCAATAATGCTACCTATGAGAATTCTTTTGCAAATACAAGTTTCGTCAACCTTTATTGATTTTCTAAATTTATATCAATTTATATTCATTTATTTTCCTTAAAATCTATTCTTTTTCCCATTCAGGATAAGGGATAATCCTGAGACCTCTCGTAGGGGCAATAACGCTACCTATGAGAATTCTTTTGCAAATACAAGTTTCGTCAACCTTTATTGATTTTCTAAATTTATATCAATTTCTCTTCATTTATTTTCCTTAAAATCTATTCTTTTTCCCATTCAGGATAAGGGAAAGATCCTGAGACCCCTCACAGAAGCAACAAGGCTATCTTTGAGAATTCTTTTCAAAAAATTTTTTTTCATAAATTTATTTGATTTTTCCCCACTTTTATAAAATCTATTCTTTTCCCCTTTTCAGGTTAAGGGATAAACCTGAACCTCGACATTCGAGGTATTCTTTTTCCCACTCAGGATAAGGGATAATCCTGAGATCACTCATAGGAGCAACAATGCTACTTGTGAGAGTTCTTTTACAAAATAAATTTTTCAATTTTCTCCATTTTTATCAAATCTTCCACCAAATTATATCTCCTTCTATCTTCTCAAGTTATATTCTTTCCCCGTTCAGGATAAGGGTTTAATCCTAAAAATTGGACCGCATACCTGGTCTATCTAAATCATAGATCACAAATTCTACATCTTGTCATATCCCTTCTAAATTCAAGTCTCAGGTGATCTCTTCACCAAATCTTCTATTTTCCCTTCAGGTTAAGGTATAAACCTGAATCATTTTTCCTAAATTCTCATCAAGTGTCTATTCTATTTTCCCCTTCAGAATAAGGGATAATCCTGAAACCCCGGCAATCATTCCTGCTTTGATCTCCAAAAATCTTAAGAAATGCCCGTCTCCTTCCTGACTCTCAGTTTGAGAACCCGGTGCTCGCACTGATTATTTTGCTAAATTTTCAAAATCTAAAATACCAAGTTCATTTGAAAAACCCAGTCCTCACATGGGTTACTTCTCAAAATCTTCAAATCTAAAGATCAAGTTCAATCACTCAGCCCTCGTGCTGTTTGTCTCTCAAATCTTAGATCAAATCATTAAATCAAAGGTCGTTAAATGAAATGTCTCAGCTACTTCGCTGGTCGTTAAATGAAATGTCCCGGCTACTTCACTAGTCGTTAAATGAAATGTCCCAGCTACTTCGCTGGTCGTTAAATGAAATGTCCCAGCTACTTCGCTGGTCGTTAAATGAAATGTCCCAGCTACTTCGTTGGTCGTTAAATAAAATGTCCTAGCTACTTCGCTGGTCATTAAATGAAATGTCCCAGCTACTTCGCTGGTCATTAAATGAAATGTCCCAGCTACTTCGTTGGTCGTTAAATGAAATGCCCCAGTGTCATCGTCGCAAAATTTTTCCCGTCTTCCCTTCCTTGTGGAAGAGAGAGGAAAATGCTTTTGCGATTCAAACTTGACCGGATTTTGAAAATTGTTTTGAAATACTCACCTCCGTTTTGAAAATTGCGGGAAAATCCATGGGATGGGGCTCGACCTATCGGTACGAGGTTCAACCGTTCCTATCGCCTTTAACAGGGGTAATCAAACCAAGGACCAAAATTGTGCTTGACTTTGTAAAATCATCGAAATTCTGTTCTATCCTAAATGCACAAAGAATTCAGGCATGTGCTATGCAATTTTGTAAAATGCAAGTTGGAAAATATGATGTATGCTTAGAAAATATTTGGAGTTGAAAATTTTTCAGGAAAAGATGGAAATCAATCTCTCAGGAATCTCAGACGAAGAAGGTTTGAAATCTTGGGAAAGTTTTAAAATACTTAGAAAACCATGAAGAGATGAGAATCTCGGGAAAATTTCGAGAAAGTTTATAAAGATTTGGAAAAATCATGAAGAAAGGAGAATCTCAGGAAAATTGAAGGAATTCTTGAGAAAAGATGAATATTTGAAAAGGAAAGCACTTGTCGGAAAAACTTCAACTTTGAGAATTTTCTTAAGAAAATAATAGAAAATTTATAGAAAAATTCTTTGGAGAAGGAAATTCAAAACTTAGGAAATTGAATTCCTGAGAATCTTATCTTTTGAAATGTGTGAAAATCAACTTGGATTCTTGAGAAAGATGAAAATTCCTTTTGAAAATAGATCTTAAGAAAATAACTTTTTAGGGAAAATCACGGGAAAACTTTGATTTGGGAAATCCAACTCCGAATATCATCATAGTTTCTTGAGGAATCGATTTCCATGAAGTGAAAATTTCTTGAGAAAATCATGAGAAAAACAAATGATGCATATGATTGGAATGAATGAATGAACTTTTAAAAGATTTCTGAAAATTTGGTTGAAAAATGTGTATTAAACCAAAATAAATCCTTCACATATTCTGACTGTGGCCATGAATATGTTAAGAGTTTACTTGAGTTAATTCACAATATTTTGAAAATTTAGAAATATGATGTGCATTTTAAGATAGCCTAAGAGTGTAGGCTCAATGTGACGGGTAGAGAGATGATGGATCTGGGTCTCGTCCACATTCTGACTAGGGCCGTAAATATGGACTCCATCGAGTTCATCAACTCTCTAAGAGTTGGTGCACGTGCCATTCGTGTTCATCCACGGTGAATTTTGAAAATTGAGATGTATGAATCATAGAATCAGGATATCGCAGGAATCAAACTATATGAGATGCACCCTAATCTAAGCAGTAAAAGTAGATATTATTCCAAGGTTTACATTTGATTGTTACATTATTGACAAAATAAAATATAACTAAATAGTTGATAACTCCTAAAGCAACCATATCTTCCATATTTTTCTTGTAGATATCGAATTCATCATTAAGTAATAAGATAATGTCCATTCCTGTGTGATCCTGCATAAATCAAAAGAACACGAGTAGTACACGAAATAGAAATAGGATTTATGTTACACTAGCTAAATGCTATAAACACTAAAAGATATCATTGAAAGAATCTAAAAGCTATATTAAACTAATGTTAGCTAACTAAGTAATTCTAAAACTAAGAGTAATATAAAAGACAACTAAGCAAATTTCAAAAAAAACAGAAAATTCAATTAAATGACCTAACCTACAAAACTGAAAATGAGCTAAATAAAACACATCTGAACCTAAATCAGAATGTAAGAAAACCCGAAATTGAATATGAAAACTAAACTAGATTAATGTATTGAGAAAAAAAAAAGAACAAGAAAATTAGTAAACGAACGAAACAGAACAATTAGAAACAGAAAATAAAAAACTAGAAACAGAAACAAAACAGATAAAAACAGAAAAAACTAAATAAATGACTGCAAAAACAGAAATTGAATGAAAAGAAAAAAAACTAAAAAAATAGGACAATGATTGAATTTAAAAGAGAACACGAAAATGAAAGACAAAGTGAATCAAATTACTGGAAACCACACTAAAGGAACAACAGGAAATGACTGACTTTGAAATAGGAAATTCAGAATTCAAAATAAAACATGACCTACCTAATGTAAAACAGTAAAACAAACAAGAAATTCAAGAATTAAAGAAACAGGAAATTCAGGAGAAAACAAGCAGGAAATTACAGGAAATCAAAGCATTAATCAACAAGAAATCAAAAAAATGCTAAACTGAAAACAGGAAATCATCTGCGATGAAAGAAAATAGATAATGAAAGCAACAGGAAATTAAGGAAAAATGTATTGAACAACTAATAAATGAAAATTAGGAAATGAAAATATAACAAACACATAAAACAGAACTATGAATCAATCAACATAATTTAACTAAAGGATCAACTACAAAATAGATGATCGGACAATGAACAAAACAAAAATCTGGAATCACAACTATCTATTTTTTTTTTAGTTTTTAAAAAAAAAAATCAATTGATCATGGGGAAGAAGGATAAGATGAAGAATCTGAAGGAGAAGAAGAAGAAAAAGATGCAAAACTTACAATGTGGCTGGAGGGATTAGAAAAGAGGGTTGATTTTTCTTTTCTTTGCTGATGGACTGAAAGGGGATGGGGAAAAACGCTGACTGGATTCCCTGCAGCTGAAGGAAGATGGATAAAACGTCGGCTGAGTCTCCTCTGCTGGTGGGCTGAAGAGGATGCAGAGCTCCTTCACGTTGGATGGAGGATGGCGCTGGTGGTGGCTCTCCTGCGGCTGGGCTGAAATGGATGAAGGATGGCGCTGGTGGTGGAAGACCCTGCAAAACCCAAAAGAAAAATTCAATCCATTGCCTCCTCCCTTCGTGAATGCCCTGCCCCCCTTTTTAAAAGCCCGAGCCCCTCTTCTAAAAAACGCAGATTTCTAATTCCGTTACCTTTTTGTAAGACCCACAATTTTTCAGAAAATATCTGAATAAAATTCATGAGGCAATTACCGCTAAAAATGGCATTTTTTTTCTCAGAATGCGAAACAAATCAATTCCTGCGAGCCAGTTACACTTAGGATATTCGTCAAATCGCGAATATATGCTCAAACACTCTGGAAGCCATAACTTCCTATCTGAACAAAATCAAAGGATTCCTGCGAGCCAACTTTCTTAGTGGCATCAATACGAAGATAATGGCGTACTCAGAATTTTTCGGAAAAAAATCACCGAAAACCCGGAATTCTTGCGGGACCCACAGAAATATGGGTGGGACCCACAGAAATATTTCTCCGAAAATATTCTAGAAGATTCTAGAATATTCCAGCACCTTCCAGCACCTTCCAGGACCTTCCAGCTCCTTCCAGCACCTTCCATGGAAGGGATTTCTGAAAAGCCAAGGGGTATAAGGGTAAAAGTGAAACTTGGGGCCCAAGTTTCACTTCCTATAAATAGAGGAGCCCCCCCTCTCTCTAAAAATCGCCAACCCCTCTCTCTCCTCCTTTTTCCAAACCTCCCCTACCTAGCCTAGCCCACCTGAGCCCACCTGACCTGGTCTGAGCCTGCCTGACTTAGCCTGAGCCTGCTTGACCTGGTCTGAGCCTGCCTGACCTGGTCCTAACCCACCTGACCTAGGTCTGAACCTACTTGACCTAAGTCTGAACCCAGTTGACTTGACTTGAACCTGGTTTGGTTCAAAGTCAAAGTCCAAGTCCTTTTTCGTCCGAAGTTCAAATCTGATCATTTTTCGAAGTCGAGCCTCGTTCGAAGCGTTTGAAGCAATCAGCGTCGTTTCTTCCTCAAATTGAAGTAAGTTTGCTTCATTAAACCATCTCTCTCAAGTATTTGATTGTTTGTATATAGCATATACTTTCTGAAGTAGTATCTTGCTTTAGTTCTTGGTTGAGCCCTCTAGGACGCTTCGGTGTTCACGCGCTCGCCTCGTAACTATCGTCGGATATATATGTTCGAATACGCAGTATATGCGTTCTTCAAAATAGTATCTCACCCTAGTTCTTGGTTGAGCCCTCTAGGACACTTCGGTGTTCACTCGCTCGCCTCGTAACTATCGTTGGATACAGATCTAGGTGTATATCTGCTGATTCTGCCGACGCGTCTTATATCGCACAGGCTATGTAATTTACCTTTGTCGTCGCGTCATATGATGCCAAGGCTCCCTGCTTTCTGTACTTCCGATTATGCATTTACTTACGCCGTCGCGGCGAATGATGCCAAGGCTCCTGCTTTCTGCAATGTATTTACTTACGCCGTCGCGTCGAACGATGCCAAGGCTTCTGCTTTGTTATATATGTAGAATATTTCGTTCAGTTACACACCCTGAACAATAGTATATGCATTTCCTTTACGCCGCCGCTGTATAAAGCCCAGGCTTCTGCTTATATTACATATATGGCGCGCAAGTGAGCGTTCAAATGGAGATCAACTCCAAAATCGCCCATGCGATTCCCTTACCGCTCCTCGTACAAGATTCTGCTTGACGAATGAAGCCCCTATTGGAAAGGCTTCAGTTTTTTGGCAAAATGCTCTTTACGTAAAGACGAAATCAATTACGCATGGCCTGACTATGGCCCAAGGTTCCTGCAACCTTGATGGATGCAAAGTACGCACAACGGTGCGCATCCATTTCCCGAGTTAAGCGTAGCGATTTCCCACCAAAGAGGGGAGATGCCGCTGAAATGGATAAAAGAAACGCACGCTTTCTCCGTAAAAGAGAGGAAGTGCTGCTGAAATTCCTGAAGAAGCTAAGAATGGCTCAGAAAGAACGTAGCAGAAGTGCTACCCAGTTATGGAACGCCTTCTATGATGTAGAAAGGTTCGTCGCACCACTACCGGTAGAGCAGAGAAGGTGTTGACAGAATGGTTGGCAGAAGAGCTGTCAGAACCAGTTAAGTGGCACAATGATGTCCTTTGTTGGAACGATGTCAGAATGACTCGTCTCCCTAGCACCTGCAAGGGCACCATACTTGTAAGAGCCGTTGCGCCAAAGTAGTGGTGGCACCTTGACGAGGTCCTGAGCTCGTTGCGTAAAAATACGCCGAGTAGCCGATCCATAGAGATCGAGTCATGTGCATGCTCATTGAAAATTATCAGACAACCAGACTCGTAAGGGCCGCTGAGCCGGAGTGTGTTGTTTCCACCGAAAGAGGTGAAGTGCTCGTCAAGGCCGAAGTGCCGAGAGCAGAGTTAAGCATGCATATGAATAAAACCTTTGTTCTACGGTGAAAACCGTGTGGTTGATTGGGGTCGGGTACATACTTCTCAAAGGCTGCCCTATAGGCATGCAATGTTCGTCAAGTAATTGTAAGACCGGCAGGCCCCTTTCAGAATTTCTCACCGAGGAAGACGGTGATGGCGCAGCCTTGAGTGACATATATTTCACCCGAACCTGATAGAGTTCATTGATGGCCTTCGTCACTCAGAGGTATGGAGGTCGTGGTTATCCTTAAATATCTAAGGATTGAACCCAACTACTGCAGTAGCAGAATGCATTCGGATACCTAGTAAGGATCTCTTCCGGTATGCTGTACCGTCCTACTAGGGGGATGGGGTCAACAGGCCTCTGGGGTATCTAAAATACATAGAATAATCAACCCCCAGATCGTCGCGTTGTCGCCCAGATATGAGTCCCCTAAGCCCAGGGGGAGGTGCAATTATCGAAACAAAGCATTAGCTTAGGTACAACGCTACTTTGAATGTATGAGTGGATGACGTTGTTGAGTCAGTCCTGCATAACCTTTGTGAAGGTGTCATGGTCGGTATACTACTGGACCGATTGAGAAAGAACCCCATTGATATCCGTACGACTAAGTGAAGCTGGAGAGCTGTCCTTAGATTCGTAGGATACAGATGTGCCAAGCATAAAGGCTTTAGCGTCGTATTACGAACTGCGACCCTGAGTAGTCTATGCATTTACTTGAGTTGAATAGATAGGTGTTTGCCTACTTACCAGACCATCAGTGGTTCTGACCCCATTTTATGGGGATTTCAGGTGTTGAACCTGTGTGGCGATATGCGGAGCAAGGTGGCATCGAGTTCCAGGGTTTCTCTAGACAGAGCTGTACTGCTTCCTTTTATTGAACCTTCACTGCTTTTCTAAGCAGTAGTGTTGTAATAAACATGTGCTTTCAATAAAATGGAACACTTTGGTTGTCAATGAGTTGCTTGGCCACATACCTGCAACGTGCTCGGAGTTTCCTAAAACTGACGACTCATTATCGTCTTATTCCGTTGCTAAAAGCTTTTCTAAGTTCCGCTGCAAAGAAAAAAAAAAGAAATTCATAAAAATTTTAACTTAGCTTTGTTTTGGAAATCCTGGGCGTTACAGAATTGGTATCAGAGCAAGAGTCTGAGAAGCCTGGTTCAAGACCCGTCTTGTCCACCATATCGCACTGTAAGTATATTTTATACTTCTTGTTCTGATCTAGGTGCATCCTTGTATAGATGGCAACTCACGACTCCCAAGGATACTGCTATCGTTGCGGGATCATGCACGATGAGTGGGTATGCCCATATGAAGTCCAAGACTGCCAGTATTGTGGCGAAGAAGGGCATTCCGCCAACGAATGCCAAATGAAGCATACCGCCGATATGGGTCGGCAGGGATCGCTTGGTCTTAGGGATGAGACCTCGCGTGTTAGTGGGCCACATTACTCCAGTAGAGGGAGTAGCCGTACCCCAGCGACTTCTGATGAACTACCATCTCTGGTAGGATTTGACTTGAACTTCCTTGAGGGATTTGGTCAATCGCAAGGCTATCAACAGGCATCATGTACGCCTAGCTTGCACAGTTGGGAGGAGAGATGCAACAACTCCTTCTATAATCCCATTATGATTTCAGATTCCTCGAATCAAAGTACTATTATATGGGGGAACAGAGCGGCTTCACCAACGCCGAGTCTGAATGGCCAGGAAGAGGGATACAACCCCTATCATCCTGTTATGGTATCGGATTCCCCGAGCCAAGATGCCACTGAATGGGCAAGTGGACCGGCATCACTGATCTATCCACAAGAGTCGCTTGAGAGTGCGGAAGTGCCGCCCAAGCCAAAACTAGTAGTGCCTGCACCAAGGCAATGTGGAAGTAAACGATACTTCGGGTTCTTTGGGTCAAGAAAGAAGTCCAGTTCCTAGAAGAGACTGGTAGTGTTTTGGAGTCAATAGACTCATGTACATAGTTTCTCAACGCCTAAAAGTCTGCCAGTGCGGCATGACATTTTGTTTAAGGCGATGCTTGTGTAAATGTGATGTATATTAAGTAAATAGAACTTTGCTTCGATATATACATTGTGAAACTAAAACACGTTGCTTGTATGTGGTAGATAAATGGCTCCTACGACGAGGAGAACCATGCCGAGCGAGGAGTCCCATACTCAAGGATTCCTGCTGGAAACGCTCAACAATTTGGTTACTGCTATTCGAGAAACAAGGCCAGAATCAGTCGCACCTCGAAGCGAAAACCTTGGGGGAATAACCTATGAAAAATTCCTCAAGCTCGATCCACCAGTCTTCGGCGGTAGAGCCGATCCTGAACTGGCAGAGAGTTGGGTCGAAGAGACCGAACGTGCCTTTCTGGTACTGGGAGTACCAGAAGAAAAGAAGACCAACTTTGGCACGTACAGGCTGAAAGACAATGCGCGGAAGTGGTGGGATACCACTAAGATTATCCAGTTCTCGGAAGTTGAAGTCATTCCTTGGACTGACTTCCGGAGAGCTTTCATGGATAATTACTTCCCGTTACACTCCAGAAACAAGAAAAAAATGGAGTTTCTGGAATTGGAGCAGGGTGACATGAGTCTGATTGACTATACCACCAAATTTCAAAATCTTGAACGGTACTGCTCCCGGTTATTTGAGACCGACCAAGAAAGGGCCGACAAGTACATCAACGGACTGCGAGAAGGGCTAAGGTCACGGGTTATCACCAGCATGCCCCAAACTTTTCAAACGGCTGTGGCAGCAGCTTCGAAAATATAAGTGGATTGGGAGCAATCAAAAGTGATCCTAGCAAAAAGGCCCGTAGTTGATGGTGGGAACAAGAAGAGAATGTTTCCAGGTGGCCAGGGTTCACGACAACCCTTCCAAAAGAAAAGGTTCCAAGGTGGGAACAACACTCAACAAGTCGTGAGGCCAAGGCAGAACATGGCTCCAAACAATCTGCAGTCCAACCCGAACTGCCCAAAATGCCATGTAAATCACGCAAGAGGACCATGTCCACGTGACATAGGTGGATGCTTCTACTGTGGCAAAATGGGCCACATTGCAAGACAGTGCAGGAAGAAGCTTGCGGATGAGCAAAGGAGGAATGCCGGATCTGCCGGACCCTCTCAACAAATACCACAACGAACACAAGTCCAACGACCCCCACCTAGAGTAGAACAAAGGCCTGCTGCAGGTCGTGTTTACGCTGTAACGACTGAACAAGTCGAAACCGGTGACCTCATTGAAGGCACCGTACCTGTTAATGGACATGCAGCTTACGTCTTGTTTGATTGTGGTGCTACTCATACGTTTATCTCTGACGATTTCACCGAACAACTCCACGCCTCGGTGCAACCGATTGATAAAATGATCGAAGTATATAACCCGTTGGGGTCACGCACCAAATGTATCCGGTGTGTGAAAAATTTGGATATTGAGATAGCAGGGCAACACTTGCCTACTGACGCCATCCTGATCGATATGATACAGTACGATGTCATTCTGGGAATGAATTGGTTGGCTCAGAATAATGCCAAGATTCTATGTCGCGAGGGCAGAGTGATTCTATCTCAACCCGGATTGCCTAAGATAGAATACCAGTTATCCAAACCAGTTCCACAAAAAAGGCTCATATCAGCACTTAAGGTACAAAAATACCTTAGGAAGGGTTGTGTGGCCTTCCTGTTGAGTCTCTCGGTGGAAAAATCCAACGACCAACCCCTTGAGAGTTTGGAAGTAGTGCGGGAGTTTCCCGATCTGTTTCCTGAGGAATTGCCAGGACTTCCGCCACTTCGTGAGGTTGAATTTGGAATTCAATCCTTACCTGGAACAACGCCAATATCCAAAGCCCCTTATCGTATGGCACCAGCTGAACTCAGTGAGTTGAAATGTCAGTTGGAAGAACTGATGGAACAAGGGTTCATCCGACCAAGTATGTCACCATGGGGAGCCCCGGTACTGTTTGTAAAAAAGAAGGATGGATCCCTTCGATTATGCATCGATTATCGGATGCTTAACCAGGCAACCGTTAAAAATAATTACCCGTTGCCTTGGATTGAGAACTTATTCGATCAGCTAAGAACAGCGAGAGTGTTCTCCAAGATCGACCTCAGGTCTGGATACCATCAGCTCAGAGTTAAGGAGGAGGATATACCTAAGACTGCCTTTAGAACGAGATATGGCCATTATGAGTTCGTAGTTATGCCCTTCGGACTTACTAATGCGCCTGCTGTCTTTATGGACCTGATGAACCGAGTGTTCAAGCCATACTTAGACACTTTTGTCATCGTCTTTATTGATGACATTCTCGTGTATTCAGAGAATGAGGAACAACACAAGGAGCACTTGAGAATCGTCTTGAAAACCCTTCAAGATAATCAGTTATATGCCAAGTTTTCAAAATGTGAATTCTGGCTAGACAAAGTAATGTTCCTTGGCCATGTGATCTCAAAAGATGGAATCGCAGTTGATCCTGCGAAGGTCGAAGCTGTGATAGACTGGAAGCAGCCAGAAAATATCACTGAGGTCCGCAGCTTCCTTGGACTTGCCGGATATTATCGGAAGTTCATACAAGACTTCTCCCGAATCGCCGTACCGATGACAAAATTGTTGAAAAAGGGAGTCAAGTTCGAATGGACTGACCAGTGTAAGGAGTGCTTTGAGGTTCTCAAACAGAGGCTTACCACTGCCCCTGTCCTTACCTTACCTGTTGGTCAAGGAGGCTTCGTGGCTTATACCGATGCCTCGGGAACAGGTCTGGGTTGCGTATTGATGCAGCATGGCAAAGTAATCGCCTATGCATCCCGTCAGTTAAGAATTCATGAGAAAAACTATCCAACCCATGATCTTGAGCTTGCCGCGGTAGTGTTCGCACTTAAAATATGGCGACACTACCTTTATGGAGAGAAATTTGAGGTCATGTCGGACCATAAAAGCCTAAAATACCTCTTTTCTCAAAAGGAACTCAATATGCGGCAACGGCGATGGCTGGAATTCCTCAAAGATTATGATTTCACGCTTTCCTATCACCCTGGAAAAGCGAATGTTGTAGCAGATGCCCTTAGTCGAAAGACTGTTGGCACTCTAGCCAGCCTCATTGGACAATGGAAGCTGATGGAGGATTTTATCAGTTGGAAGCCATTCCTGGCTGACCCAGGAAAGATTCGATTGTAATGCCTAACAATCCATATCGAGATCCTCGATCGCATCGTAGCCGAACAGTTCAAGGACCCCCAGTACTTGGAATTAAAAGCTCGTGCTGCAAAAGATGACACTTTCTTCCATTTAAAAGAGGATGGAGGAATATGGATGGAAGAAAGAATTTGGGTTCCAAATAACCCTGAGCTAAGACAGGAAGTACTCCAGGAGGCTCATAACAGCAAGTACACCATTCACCCTGGAGGTACAAAAATGTTTCGGGACTTACAGAGAAAATACTGGTGGAGGGGTATGAAACGAGATGTGGCTACATTTGTCTCAAAGTGTTTGATCTGCCAGCAAGTAAAAATCGAGCATCAACGACCTGGTGGAAAAATGCAACGGATCGAGATTCCAAAATGGAAATGGGAGGGCATTACGATGGATTTCATCGTTGGATTGCCTCGGTCCAAGAGACAACATGACTCAATATGGGTGATCGTAGACAGACTCACCAAGTTTGCTCACTTCCTGCCAATCAACACTCGATACTCAACTGAACGATTGGCGGAGATCTACATTCGGGAAATCGTTAGACTCCATGGAGTGCCGATTTCGATCATATCCGATCGTGACCCGAAGTTCACCTCTCACTTTTGGGAGCAGCTTCAGAGAGCCCTGGGGACGAAACTCAAGTTCAGTACAGCATTCCATCCCCAAACAGATGGGCAATCAGAACGAACCATACAGACTCTTGAAGATATGCTAAGAGCCTGTATGCTAGAATGGAAAGGTGATTGGGATTCCCACCTAGCGTTGGCTGAATTTGCTTATAATAATAGCCACCACGCTAGCATTGGGATGGCACCGTATGAAGCCTTGTACGGGTGACCCTGTCGATCACCAATCCATTGGGGTGAAGTGGGTGAGCGAACCTTGGACTCGCCCATAGTGTTGCAGCATTATACTGAGCAGGTCCACATGATCAGGAAGAAACTACTGACTGCTCAGAGTCGACAGAAGAGCTACGCCGATCAGCGGCGTAGGGAACTCACTTTTGCGGTTGGAGATAAGGTTTTTATCAAGGTCTCCCCAACCAAGAGTGTGTTTCGTTTCGGAAAGAAGGGGAAGCTCAGCCCCAGATTCGTTGGTCCCTTCGAGGTTTTGAGCCGGATAGGAGAGACCGCCTACAGGGTAGCATTGCTACCGCAGTATACACAGATATACAACGTATTTCATGTGTCAATGCTTAGAAAATACGTTCACGACCCTTCCCACATCATCCAACATGAAGATATTGACATCCAGGAGGATATGACTGTGGAAGAAAGACCTGTTGAGATCGTGGACCGTCGGGAGCAAGTGCTAAGGACGAAGGTCATTCCACTTGTCAAAGTGAGATGGCAACATCATGGAGTCGATGATTGCACTTGGGAGCCCGAATCGGATATGCGGGATAAATATCCTGAACTCTTCACCTTGTACTCTTAGCTGAATTTCGCGGACGAAATTCCTTTAAGGGGGTAATGATGTAAGACCCGCAATTTTTCAGAAAATATCTGAATAAAATTTATGAGGCAATTACCGCTAAAAATGGCATTTTTTTTCTCAGAATGCAAAACGAATCAATTCCTGCGAGCCAGTTACACTTAGGATATTCGTAGAATCGCGAATATATGCTCAAACACTCTGGAAGCCATAACTTCCTATCTGAACAAAATCAAAGGATTCCTGCGAGCCAACTTTCTTAGTGGCATCAATACGAAGATAATGGCGTACTCAGAATTTTTCGGAAAAAAATCGCCGAAAACCCAAAATTCTTGCGGGACCCATAGAAATATGGGTGGGACCCACAGAAATATTTCTCAGAAAATATTCTAGAAGATTCTAGAATATTCCAGCACCTTCCAGGACCTTCCAGCTCCTTCCAGCACCTTCCATGGAAGGGATTTCTGAAAAGCCAAGGGGTATAAGGGTAAAAGTGAAACTTGGGGCCCAAGTTTCACTTCCTATAAATAGAGGAGCCCCCCCTCTCTCTAAAAATCGCCAACCCCTCTCTCTCCTCCTTTTTCCAAACCTCCCCTACCTAGCCTAGCCCACCTGAGCCCACCTGACCTGGTCTGAGCCTGCCTGGCTTAGCCTGAGCCTGCTTGACCTGGTCTGAGCCTGCCTGACCTGGTCCTAACCCACCTGACCTAGGTCTGAACCTACTTGACCTAAGTCTGAACCCAGTTGACTTGACTTGAACCTGGTTTGGTTCAAAGTCAAAGTCCAAGTCCTTTTTCGTCCGAAGTTCAAAGTTGATCCTTTTTCGAAGTCGAGCCTCGTTCGAAGCGTTTGAAGCAATCAGAGTCGTTTCTTCCTCAAATTGAAGTAAGTTCGCTTCATTAAACCATCTCTCTCAAGTATTTGATTGTTTGTATATAGCATATACTTTCTGAAGTAGTATCTTGCTTTAGTTCTTGGTTGAGCCCTCTAGGACGCTTCGGTGTTCACGCGCTCGCCTCGTAACTATCGTCGGATATATATGTTCGAATACGCAGTATATGCGTTCTTCAAAATAGTATCTCACCCTAGTTCTTGGTTGAGCCCTCTAGGACACTTCGGTGTTCACTCGCTCGCCTCGTAACTATCATTGGATACAAATCTAGGTGTATATCTGCTGATTCTGCCGACGCGTCTTATATCGCACAGGCTATGTAATTTACCTTTGCCGTCGCGTCGTATGATGCCAAGGCTCCCTGTTATCATCGCGAAATTTTTCCCCCGCCTTCCCTTCCTTGCGGAAGAGAGAGAGGGAGAACGCTTTCGCGCTTCAAACTTTGATCGGATTTTGGAAATTGTTTTGAAATACTCGCCTCCGTTTTTTGAAAATTGCAGGAAAATCCATGGGATGGGGCTCGACCTGTCGGTACGAGGTTCGACCGTTCCTGCCACCTTTAACAGGGGTAATCAAACCAAGGACCAAAACTATGCTTGACTTGGTTAAATTATCGAAGTTATGTTCTATCCTAAATACACAGAGAATTCAGGCATGTGCTATGAGATTTTGGAAAATGCCAGTTGGAAAACATGATGTATGCTTAGAAAAACATTTGGAGTTGGAAAGAATCTCTCAGGAAAAAGGTCAATTTCTCAGGAAACTCAGATAAAAAGGGGTTTTTGAAAACATGAGAAAGCTTATAAAGATGTGGAAAATTCAGAAATAGTTGAAAATCTTGGGGAAATGGAAGTGATTCTTGAGAAAAGATGAACCTTTTGAAAAGGGAAACACTTCTTATGAAAACTTGGACTTTGAGAGTTTTCTTAGGAAAATGATGGAAGATTTATAGGAAAACTCATTGGAGAAGGAAATTCAAAACTTGGGGAATCGAAATCCTGGGAATTTTACCTTTTGAAATACTTGAAAATCGATTTTGGATCTTGGAGAAAGATTGGAAAACTCTTTTGAATCTCTTAAGAAAACATCATTTTCCAGGGAAAACTATGGGGAAATTGACTTGGGAAAACCGATTTTGAAAGATTCTTAGAGTTTCTTGAGAAATCAATTTCTTGAGAATAAAGTTTTCTTGAGAAAATCTTGAGAAAATCAATGATTTCATGATGCAAATGTCATGAGTGAATGAATGCACTTTGAAAAGATTTTCTAAGAGATTTGTTGGAAAAATGTGCATTAAGTCAAGATAAATCCTTCACATATCCTGACTGTGGCCATGAATATGTTCAGAATTTAGTTGATTTGATGCACATGATTTTGAAAACTTTGGAAATATGATGTGCATTTTAAGATAGCCTAAGAGTGTAGGCTCAATGTGACTGGTAGAAAGATGATGGATCTGGGTCTCATCCATATTCCGACTAGGGCCGTAAATATGGATCCCACCGAGTCCATCAACTCCCTAAGAGTTGGTGCACGTGTCATTCGTAAACATCCATAGTGCTTTTGAAATAAAATGCATGAATCATATAATCAGGATATTGCATAAATTCAAACTATATGACATGCATCCTAGTCTAAGCAGGAAATTAACTCTCTTATTCCAAAATTATTACATCACTAAATAAAGGAAATAAAAGAAATTTGCAGACTTCAGCTCCTTCTTTGGAATGTCCCTGCCAAGCTTGAAATAAAGTTAGCTCAAATATGTGGGTTTTTCCAAGATTTTCCAATAATATTATGAAATTATTGGACTTAATTGGATATAAACCCTATTCTCATGCTTCCTTGCTGTTTTGAAATGATGTAAATGCAGGAAATTCAGTAGAAAATAGTTTGAAATTCGGAATTGTGGTCAAAATGACCAAAATACCCCTAATTATAAAGTTATACCTTTAAAATCAGGGTTTTTTGAAGGAAAACTTAGTAAAATTGGGATTTCGAAATTCAAATTGAATTCAATGATGATGAAATGCAATATGACATGCTTATAAACACATTAGGACTGTAAGATCAGAATTTGACATTTTGAAATTTAGCCAAAATAACGAATTTCGCTTGTTTTTCACTTGGATCCGGGTCCTGCGGGGCCCTGTTTTGGGTATTATGGATGATCCGAACCTCAAATGGATTCCAAATTGCACCAAATTCGGTATGAAGCATCTAAACACTCTGATAAACAACCTAGAATGCTAAAAATCACGAAATGATATGATTTAAATGCTAAAATTCAAGGAAAGTCCTAAAATGATGGATTTTGCCTATGGATCCGAACCAAATGCAATGCCTAATATGATAATGCAAGATTTACACCATGGAAACTTATGATATTTTGCAGACTGCTAAAAGACCCTAAATGGAACATTTTTGGTTTTTACAGCCTTGGGATTTGAGCCATGGTGAGTTCAATAACAGGGATTTAGTTCAGACAGAGGTAAAAATCACACTAATCTGATGTAAAATGCTAAAAAAATACAAAACGGCCATGAAAATTTATGAAATTAATCAGGGCTATGAACGACACCTACATGAACAACTTTCATGTTTATGACTTCGGCATTTGATGAACATAAACACCGATAAAAATATAACTATTCCTGCCTAAACTAACAGAACAGACAAATGTGGCAAAACAAGAGGCTGACAAGAAAAATCCGAAGAAGGGGTCAACACTGTTCTAAAAATTACAGGCTTTCAGATTCAAATAGAGGACACCACGGACATAACTTTCACTTTTTACAGTTTCGGATTTGGAGCAACACACAAAGAGAAACTATAGTCCTAAGTCGATCCAAGATCTCAGAGGCCCAAATTAGGCTCTGACACGTGTACCGACATCTCGGATTTGTTTTAGACATTAAAAAAAATCAGAAAAATCTGATAAAATCATATTGAAAACTAGACATTTTCCCGAGTTCAGGGCATTTTTCGTATCGAAAATCGGATCTCCCAAGAGGGAGAACTCGATTTTACAAGTCGGCAAATGATTTTCAAAACGCATCCCGGGTAACAAAACCCGACTTGCCATTTTGAACGTTTACCACAGTAAACAAATTCAAATGCCTCCGAATTTTTGGCAAAATTTCAGGGACACATAAGGGCGCATTCCGTGATTTTTTTGGGATTTTTAATAAAAAACAAATGCATGAAATGACGTGTGGACTGACTGACAAAAGCAGAGACCTACTGAAAATAAGCAGAATTGAAATAAAGGCTAAATTAATCCTAATTAATTCATGAAATGTACTAAATGAATGAAATAAAATGCAAATTAAACCTAGCTAACTACATGCATGTTAAAATCATCAAGGAAGCATAATGACACATTTTTATGTATGTCGTTTTATGAGAATAGCTCAATCCATCCCTCGGATGAGCTCTTTCTTCAAACGACTCCCGATTCGGATTATAGCATCACATCAAGGGGAAAAGAAGTGCACCTTGCTTCGTTACGCAGCGTAGGAGCTCTTGAAAGGGTCAGCTATCACGAGCTTCCTTCGTCCTTCGCTCCAAGCTTCGGATGGTTCACAAAAATCGACCTCTGTTGGAATCGAATTCGCCACGGCACGAGCTTTACTCCACCTTCTTCAATGCGCCAAAAGGGGCACGATTTCCAAAGTTCAAAAGTTGGATTTTCCAAGTTCACAAGAGCTAAAAAATGGATCCCCCTTTAGGCTGGGCGTGAACCCTTGTTTTTATAACTTTTCTGAAAATTTTTGAAATTCAAACAGGTTCAATCTGAGCCCTCCATGTGGCGCCATCTCAGGGGGTGCCATCTGGGGGTTTGAAATTCGAATTTGGCTTTTGCAGGGAGCCCTCAGGTGGCGCCACCTCAAAAGGCTATTTTTATTAAAAATAAAATAAAGATAAAATTTTGAAGCCAAGTGGGACTTTGGATTGATGCCACCTCAAAAGGTGTTCTGAGGTGTAAAGTTGAAAGCAGTAGGAGCATGCCATGTGGCGCCATCTCTGGAGGTGCTTGACATGTGTCAGAGGGATAGGAGTGGAGGAAGCAGATTGTGCCACCTCAGAAGAATTCAAATTCTACTTTTCTGCAGGAAAGGAGAGGCTGACATGTGGCATTTCCTCAGAGTGGCTCCTACGATGCCATGTGGCAAGAGGGAGGAAAAGGAGGGAAAGGGACACGTGGCACCATCTCAGACAAAATTGAAAAGGTGAAGTTCAGGATTTGCGCCACCTCAGTCTGGAGTTTGAATATTTGAATTCTAGCTTTCTCTAAAGGAGGCAGAAAGTGACATGTGTCACTTGCTTTTTCTGAAGAAAGCAGAGAATGACACGTGTCCCTTGCTTTTTCTGAGAAGAGCAAAGGGTGACATGTGTCACTTGCTTTTTCTGAGAAAAGCAGGGAGTGACATGTGTCTTCTACTTTTTCTAAAGGAAGCTGGAGATGACATGTGTCATCTACTTTTCTGAAAGAAGTAGGGAGAAGACATGTGTCCTCTACTTTTTCTGAAGGAGGTAGAAGGGGACATGTGTCACCTGCTTTTTCTGAAAGAAGCAGAGAATGACACGTGGCAGAGGGGAGAAAAGGAGGGCCAAGCCATGTGGCGCCATCTCAGACAACATGGAAAAGGTAGAAGTTCAGGATCTGCGCCACCTATGAGGAGATTTGAACTTTTGAATTCTAGTTTTTCTGAAGAAAGCAGGAAATGACACATGGCACTTGCTTTTTCTGAGGAAATGAGAGCTTGCCACATGTCCTCTGCAGGAGACATTCCAGATGGCGCCACCTCAGAGGAGACAAGCCTACCTTTTTTGTAGGAATTCAGAAGTGACACATGTCTTCTACTTTTCTGAGAAAAGTAGGAAGAGACATGTGTCAGGCTACTTTTCTAGAAGGAAGGAGGGGTTGACACGTGTCCCCTGCAGGAGACACTCTAGATGGCGCCACCTCAGAGGAGACAAACTCCACTTTTTCTAGACAGGACAACCTATGACACTTGGCATCTCCTGGTAGTCTTTGAAATGACACATGGCGCAGGATGGATAGGGTGACACATGGCAGATAAATGGGATGACATGTGGCGGCTTCTGAAGGTAGCTCCACACTGACATGTGGCAGAAGAGGGAAGGTGACATGTGGCACCAACTCTAGGTGAACCCTATGCTGACACATGGCATGTAAATGGGAGGAGAGAGAAAGGACAAGTGGCACCAATCCAGGGGACAAGGCTCCTATATTTTTGGGTTTTTCAAAATTCAAATTTTCAAAAGGAAAGCTTGTGTGACACTACCTCAGTGTGGGTCCCACATTGCTTCTTTATTGAAATAAGGATAAAACCACAACTTCTTTTTGGAATTTTCATAAAATCTGGACTAATGGGCAAAACAGGAATTTTGGAAAGAGTTGGCCCTTGTAGGGCGATTTTGTAAAAGAAAGATATTTGAAATTGTCAAAAAGGGCAAAATCTGAGGTGAAGTGACTGAAATCCATATTGAAAACTATCCAGATCGTTTTCCTGAGAAAATATTTTGAAATTCAGAGCCCTAGGGGTAAAATGGGAAGAATTGATAATTTTGAAGACCCAGGGTTTTGAAATCAATTTTGAAAATAGTTAAAATTCGAATCTGGATTGAAAATTTTGAAATCAAGAGTTCTGGACCTCGAAATGACATGCTGTGCCGTGCAGTGATTTGAAATGCTCATGCAATGATATGCAATGTCATGTCTTATGAAATGGAATCTTGAATCAAGACTTGGAGATGTCTGTCTCCTGTCAGGAGTAAAATTTTGAACATCTGAGCTAAAAATAGAGAAATTTTGAGAGTTGCAGATGAAAATTAGACTTTTGCAAGGTCCGAGCTCAGAAAATGACCATTTTGCCCTCTGGCGATTTCAGAGGCTTGAAGCTGATGCTTGGTGAAAAATGTCGGGGAGGGGAGTGAAAATTTGGGGTGTTTACAGATGCCCCTCTTTGCTACTAAGCCGGCTCATGGCCGAGCTTAGTGGCAAAGAAAAACACACCAAATTTGGGCTATATATATAAAAAAAAAATGCCCTAGTTAGAAGGATCTGACTGGGTATGAAGAAATTAGCCCGAGGAAGATGGTAGATATGAAGCGAAGAATGAAGAGAAAAGACTCACTCTGTGAGAGTGAAATTCAGGTTTATGCCCTTAACCTGGATGGGACAGAAATACCTCGTATGGAACGAAGCTCAGGTTTTAACCCTTGACCTGATTGGGGGATGGAATATCTCATTGAAATGAGACTCAGGTTTGTACCCTTAACCTGATCGGGCGGAAAATGAAATACCTCTTTGATTGAGGCTCAGGTTTGTACCCTTATCCTGATCGGGCGGAAAAATGAAATACCTCTTTGAATGAGGCTCAGGTTTGTACCCTTATCCTGATCGGGTGGAAAATGAAATACCTCTTTGAATGAGGCTCAGGTCTGTACCCTTATCCTGATCGGGTGGAAAATGAAATACCTCATCGAAGGAGGCTCAGGTTTGTACCCTTATCCTGATCGGGCGGAAAATGAAATACCTCTTTGAATGAGGCTCAGGTTTGTACCCTTATCCTGATCGGGCGGAAAATGAAATACCTCATCTAAGGAGGCTCAGGTTTGTACCCTTATCCTGATCGGGCGGAAAATGGAATACCTCTTTGAGTGAGGCTCAGGTTTGTACCCTTATCCTGATCGGGCGGAAAATGAAATACCTCTTTGAGTGAGGCTCAGGTTTGTGCCCTTATCCTGATCGGGCGGAAAATGAAATACCTCTTTGGATGGAGGCTCAGGTTTGTACCCTTATCCTGATCGGGCGGAAAATGAAATACCTCTTTGAGTGAGGCTCAGGTTTGTGCCCTTATCCTGATCGGGCGGAAAATGAAATACCTCTTTGGATGGAGGCTCAGGTTTGTACCCTTATCCTGATCGGGCGGAAAATGAAATACCTCTTTGAATGAGGCTCAGGTTTGTACCCTTATCCTGATCGGGTGGAAAATGAAATACCTCTTTGAATGAGGCTCAGGTTTGTACCCTTATCCTGATCGGGTGGAAAATGAAATGGAATCCTCGAAGGAAGAGACCATGATGGAACCTTTGGATTTTGCACAATAAATCCAATAGGGTTTTTGCAAAAGGAAGGAAAATGGGGTCCCTAAAGCTTGAAAAGGGATTGGTTTTGGGCGTCTCATTGCTGAGACTAAAATCAGCTTTTGAAATTGCCTTTTGCTGGAATTGGTGGCTTAACCTCAAGCCGAAATGGGACTGTCTATGGTGGGACAGTGGGGACACAGGAAAGTGTGCAAATTTGAGAGTTCATGCTCTCAAAGAAGGGAAGGAATCAAGTCCTTAGGAGGGATTTAAAATTGGTGTCAGGATGCATCGAAAACGGACATCAAGCTCTCACTTCACGTCAGGATAGCTAGAAAATATTGTCAAAATGTTGGAAATTTTGCTGTTGATTCAAAATTTTTGAAAATGTTGCATATTGTTGCAAAGATGTTCTTTCTTTTCTACCTGAAGCATTCCCTCTAAATAAGGTTCACTTCGTAGAATCGAGATTGGAAACCCAAATTGCTTGCAATTGACCTTCTTCAAGGAAGCTATCAATTTCCTTGATATGAGCAGGAAAGAGAATTTGATATTATGAAAGCAATTGATGAAAGAGTATTGATAATAGAATTTCACAAATTTAAAGAAGATTCTTGATAGATTTGGCAGTTTGATATCCTAAGAGCTTCTCTCATAGTAATCTTTCTGCACTCTTTTGGCCCTCTGTGTCTTGGCTGCATTCTCCCTCATTTTGGAGATGTTCTGACTTTTTCTCTCTTTCTTTTTCCTCTCTTTCTCTCTTTTGGGAAGGGTACGTCACAAACTCCTTCAACTTGGAGATGTTTCGATCCTTCTTTGATGATATTGGCTCATGGGTTATGTTGATGATATTGGCTCATTGGCTGGAAGATCTTTGGATGATAGCTGAAGTTAAATACCTTTTAGGGATTGTCGAGAGGTTCATCGCATCTGCCTTCATCTTGACAGTGCTTTGGACCTTCCCTGGAAGGATCCGTCACAAACTCCGTCATCTTGGAGATGTTTCGAATCTTCTTTGGCCCCGGGGGTCTACTCGCCTAATTCGCCTTCATCTTGACGACAGGTGAGAGATCCCTTTTGCGAATATTTAATTGCAGCTTAGGTGATTCTGAGGAGACAGGGTTTGGGTGAATTCTCTCTTTTCTAGCACTGAGGATATTTCCACTGCCTCGTCGTTACAAGAATAGTCTTTAAAGATGCGCCATTGACTGCGATCAACATCGATCATCTACGGCTTTTCAATAACATTGAATCTTCTTTTCTGGCCATATCGAGGATTTATCCTTCATCCTTTTGGTTGGCCAATAGAAAGAATTTGAATTTTGAATCCCTTTTCGCAAAAGCTTCGCTCTTTTGGAAGTGATGCTGGGGGTAAACTGACTAGTGCAATAAAGATTCTGAAATCAGCAAATAATTTGACAAATTGACAAAATTTTCTTGAAATCCTTAGTGAAAGTGAGTATTTGAAATCCGGCTCAACGCATCCGTGACGAAAATTCTCCTCTCTTTTTCCCCAAAAAGAGAGACTCAGTCTTAGCCCTTACCTGAATGGGAAATGGGAAATACTCCTCTCTTCCCTGAAGAGGAGGTGTTTGCAAAACGAACTTTCGAAGAGAAATTAAGCTTTCGTCAAAGCTCCCTAATATTAGGCTTCTCTTATGGAAAGGGGGCCGATAATAGTGAGGTCTGAAAATTGGGTCATGAAAGGAACGAGTCCATCACACTCTCCCTGCAAAGAGGGTCTTTCATGACGAAAAATGGCCTAGTATGAAATTGGGGGGTCACAAGAAAAGCGAGTCTCCATCGAGCCTCTCCCTTTAAAAGGGTTTCTTGTGTGAAATTGGAAATTGTTTTGCAAACGGTTCACAAAGACGCGAGTCCCTTCAAACTCTCCCTGAAAAAGGGCTAAGTGAACGAATTGGATAGCATGCGAAAAGAACGAGCTCCCTCGAACTCTCCCTAAAAGGGTCTTTCGCAAGAGAAAATGATTGAAATTGGATATTGAGATTGATTGACCCAAAGGTCGAAATGGAAAATTGGAAAATTGGTTGCTGGAAATTGAATGACCCGAAGGTCAAAATTGGATGACCTGATGGTCGGAATTGAGAATTGATTTGACCACAAAGGTCGAAATTGAGAATTGGTTGACCGAAAGGTCGAAATCGTGTGACCTGAAGGTCGAAATTGAGAATTGAGTGACCTAAAGGTCGAAATTGTGTGACCCGAAGGTCGAAATTGAGAATCGATTTGACCAGAGGTCGAAATTTGGAAATTGATTGACCCGAAGGTCGAAAATTGGAAATTGGTTGACCCGCAGGTCGAGAATTGGAGATTGAGTGACCCGAAGGTCGAAATTGGAAATTGAGTGACCCAAAGGTCGAAATTTGAGAATTGGATGACCCGAAGGTCGAAATTGGAAATTGAGTGACCCGAAGGTCAAAATTTTGAGAATTGAGTGACCCGAAGGTCGAAATTGCATGATCTGGAGTCAAAATTGAGAATTTGGTAATTGGCATTGAGAATTGGAATTTGAAATTGAAAATTGGGTGACCCTGGGGTCAAAATTGGGAATTGATTGATCCAAAAGATTTGAATTGAGAATTTGGAGGGCAAAATATCAAATTTGAGCAATTGACAGACCCTGATGATCGAAATGACTTGGATCAATAAAGGAGAATGATGTGTTCGAGTCAGAGCTCGAATAAAATATTGAGATCACGAGTCGGAACCCGGATCAACAAAAGAAAATGGAAGGCTCGAATCAGAGCTCAAATAAGATAATGAGATCACGAGTCGGAACCCGGATCAACAAAGGAAAATGAAGGACTCGAATTAGAGCTTGGATAAGATAAAGAGATCTCGAGTCGGAACCCGGATGAAGAACTCGATTCAGGGTTCGAGTAAGGTAATGAGATCACGAGTCGGAACCCGGATCAACAAAAGAGAATGACAAGCTCGAAAAGATCTCGAGTCGGAACCCGGATCAACAAAGGAAAATGATTTGTTCGAGTCCAGGCTCGAGTAAAGTAGAGAGATCACGAGTCGGAACCCGGATCAATAAAGGAAATGAAGAGTTCGAGTCAAGGCTCGAATAAAGTAGAGAGATCACGAGTCGGAACCCGGATCAACAAAGGAAAATGAAGAGTTCGAGTCAAGGCTCGAGTAAAGTAGAGAGATCACGAGTCGGAACCCGGATCAACAAAGGAAAATGAAGAAATCGAGTCAAGGCTCGAATAAAGTAGAGAGATCACGAGTCGGAACCCGGATCAACAAAGGAAAATGGAGAGTTCGAGTCAAGGCTCGAATAAGGTAGAGAGATCACGAGTCGGAACCCGGATCAACAAAGGAAAATGAGGAGTTCGAGTCGAGGCTCGAATAAAGTAGAGAGATCACGAGTCGGAACCCGGATCAACAAAGGAAAATGAAGAGTTCGAGTCGAGGCTCGAATAAAGCAGAGAGATCACGAGTCGGAACCCGGATCAACAAAGGAAAATGAAGAGTTCGAGTCGAGGCTCGAATAAAGTAGAGAGATCACGAGTCGGAACCCGGATCAACAAAGGAAAATGAAGAGTTCGAGTCGAGGCTCGAATAAAGTAGAGAGATCACGAGTCGGAACCCGGATCAACAAAGGAAAATGAAGAGTTCGAGTCGAGGCTCGAATAAAGTAGAGAGATCACGAGTCGGAACCCGGATCAACAAAGGAAAATGAAGAGTTCGAGTCGAGGCTCGAATAAAGTAGAGAGATCACGAGTCGGAACCCGGATCAACAAAGGAAAATGAAGAGTTCGAGTCGAGGCTCGAATAAAGTAGAGAGATCACGAGTCGGAACCCGGATCAACAAAGGAAAATGATTTGAATAAAAACACGAGTCGGAACTCGGTTTTCCAAAAAGTTGAAAATGTACCAGCTTGAATACTGGATTTTGAAATAATACCAGTTTGAGTGCTGGGTTTTGGTTCAGTATTGGCGATGATCTTTGGATCATTAGGAATTATGATGGGACTGTTTGTTGAAATCCCAATACCGACCGGATTGTTATTAATGCAATTGAATGCAAATGAATATGAGTTGATGCATGAATGCACAAGTGCATGAAATGAGGAATCTGTTTATCCTGCCTGCATATAGAATGCTTGAAAACAAATTTTCAAAAAGATGCCCCAGTGTAACAAAACAGAACAACCACAAGAAGAATGTCATAATTAAATGAGAAAAGTTGATGATTTTATTGATGCCTAAAAAAGGATGATGACTTGAAAAAGGAAAACCACTAGGACTATATCGTCCTAACAAAATGAGAAGGCATTGGCATTGGCATTGTCATTCTTCAGAGTGATCTGGGAGAGGCTTGGTCAGGACTGCAACTCGTCCCTCCCTTTCTTCTGGCACCAAAAGCTCTTTATCGATGTAGTCCTGTACAATATTTTTTAGAACGAAGCAACGTTCAGTATCGTGCCCCATTGCCCGATGGAAATCGCAGAAACAATCTTTCCATTTCCCCATGGTGACGGGAGGATCCACAATCCTTGGAAGTTTGATCATATCCTTCGCGAGCAGATATCCAAGAATTTCTTCGATTGACTCACCTAAAGGAGTAAACTCGCGATCATAACTCCAACCATCACGCTTTATCTTCTTCGGATTGTTGGATTTTTGTTGAATGCTGACTTCTTTGACTTCTTTCTTGGTTAGGGCTACTGGATGTTCTTCTTCTCTGCTTTCAACAAACAGGTTCTTATCAATATAGTCTTGCACAATGTTTTTGAAGACAAAACATCGATCCGTATCATGCCCTACTGCCCGATGGAATTTGCAAAACTGATTCTTGAACCTTCCCATGATGGTGGGAGGACTTGTGGCCTTTGGGAGCTTCACTAATCCCTTAATCAACATGTATTCAAGGACTTTGTCGAGTGGCTCGTCTATAGGAGTGAAATCTCGATCGCCGCTCCAGTTTCCGCGCTTTGGTTTTCCTTGATTTTTTTCCTTTTGCTGAGGGCTGGATTGAAAAGGTCTATTCTGGATTCTAGAATACTTTCCTTTCAGATCTTTAGACTCTTCTAACTTGCTGCTTTGATTGCCTCTGTTTTTGTTGTTGCCAGGTTTAGCACTGGTTGCACTGTTGTGGTCTCCAATGATGCTCATAGGGATGGTGATGGATGCCCCTTCTTTAACAGGAACTTTTCCGAAATTGGCTGCAGCTTGCTCGGATAATATCTCAATCATCATTCTTTTGAACAACCGATATATGGCGGGATCAATCTCCTCCTTGATGGTCTGAGCTCCCTCTTTGACAGACTTTATGGAATCCATTTCTCACTCACTGTCTGTAACTAATGTGCTGAAGTAGCACGCACGGTCTTTGATCTTGTCAGGATCACACAACTATGCCAATGCCCTCTGCAGAACCACATGGGATGTTTAGCATGATGGAAAAAAAGAATTTTGAAACCAACACTCTTGAGGGAAAACAAATGATGGGATTAGAAGGACATGACAAAAATTTTGGATAAAATTTGGAAGATATACTGGAAGATATGGAAAAGTATAAGCAAAATTTGAAATTTCAAAAATTTGCAGGCAGGATTGGAATAAGGCTGGAAATCCGAGATCTAGTAGAACGAGAGAATGGAAAATCACCTGGAGTTTTGAAAGAAATGGGATATTTGAGAAAATCATCCAGGGTTTGAGAAAAAGACCTTGTGGAAAATAAGGATATTTGGAAAAAGACCTAATGAGTTGAAAAACATTGGGAAACATAAAGAATTGAGGAAATCATACATACAATCACATCCTGCACAAACATTTATGCGCATACAGCACTCCCTAAAAGGCTGACTCTAGATGCATCAATTTGAAAATAGTTGTAGGACCCTAATCCTAACTCTAAGTTCAGATCATCTTTGTCCAATCCAGTTATGCCGATATACCCGAACCGAAATCCGAGGTACGTGGCATAGAGTTTTAACTCCGGTTCTAAGGTAAGGTTTTCCAACATCCTTGAGCGCCTACCGATATACTTCGGACTGTGGCCCGCGGTACGTGGTAGGGGGGGGTAACCCAAATAGTTGGCCCAGTTGTGAGGCTCTGTCCCGAACTATGGTTCTGGAAGAGAGCCCAGCAACGTGAAGACCGGGACAATATAGGTAAGGGAGATTTTAAAAAATGATCACATGCAAGAAATAGATGGCTCTAAGTCCTAGAGAGAGATAGACTTTTGAAAATCTTTGAAGAAGAATACATTGTTTGCATTCAGATCCTAAATTGAGGAGAGTTGTATTTAGACCTAAGTCTATGTGAGCATGAAAATTTCTCCTCAATATAGTCCTACCAAACCATGCCTAGGCTATATGCAGTCAATGTCAGCTAGGTCAGAATCTAGGCTCCTAGGTTCACATGATATTGAAAGTAAAAGAGCTGACATTTTGTGAACATAATTTCGATAATTGAACTAAGTCAAGCATAATTTTAATCAGACAAGGACAGGTCCCATCTCGGTCGCCAAACCTGTTATCGTCGCGAAATTTTTCCCCCGCCTTCCCTTCCTTGCGGAAGAGAGAGAGGGAGAACGCTTTCGCGCTTCAAACTTTGATCGGATTTTGGAAATTGTTTTGAAATACTCGCCTCCGTTTTTTGAAAATTGCGGGAAAATCCATGGGATGGGGCTCGACCTGTCGGTACGAGGTTCGACCGTTCCTGCCGCCTTTAACAGGGGTAATCAAACCAAGGACCAAAACTATGCTTGACTTGGTTAAATTATCGAAGTTATGTTCTATCCTAAATGCACAGAGAATTCAGGCATGTGCTATGAGATTTTGGAAAATGCCAGTTGGAAAACATGATGTATGCTTAGAAAAACATTTGGAGTTGGAAAGAATCTCTCAGGAAAAAGGTCAATTTCTCAGGAAACTCAGATAAAAAGGGGTTTTTGAAAACATGAGAAAGCTTATAAAGATGTGGAAAATTCAGAAATAGTTGAAAATCTTGGGGAAATGGAAGTGATTCTTGAGAAAAGATGAACCTTTTGAAAAGGGAAACACTTCTTATGAAAACTTGGACTTTGAGAGTTTTCTTAGGAAAATGATGGAAGATTTATAGGAAAACTCATTGGAGAAGGAAATTCAAAACTTGGGGAATCGAAATCCTGGGAATTTTACCTTTTGAAATACTTGAAAATCGATTTTGGATCTTGGAGAAAGATTGGAAAACTCTTTTGAATCTCTTAAGAAAACATCATTTTCCAGGGAAAACTATGGGGAAATTGACTTGGGAAAACCGATTTTGAAAGATTCTTAGAGTTTCTTGAGAAATCAATTTCTTGAGAATGAAGTTTTCTTGAGAAAATCTTGAGAAAATCAATGATTTCATGATGCAAATGTCATGAGTGAATGAATGCACTTTGAAAAGATTTTCTAAGAGATTTGTTGGAAAAATGTGCATTAAGTCAAGATAAATCCTTCACATATCCTGACTGTGGCCTTGAATATGTTCAGAATTTAGTTGATTTGATGCACATGATTTTGAAAACTTTGGAAATATGATGTGCATTTTAAGATAGCCTAAGAGTGTAGGCTCAATGTGACTGGTAGAAAGATGATGGATCTGGGTCTCGTCCATATTCCGACTAGGGCCGTAAATATGGATCCCACCGAGTCCATCAACTCCCTAAGAGTTGGTGCACGTGTCATTCGTGAACATCCATAGTGCTTTTGAAATAAAATGCATGAATCATATAATCAGGATATTGCATAAATACAAACTATATGACATGCATCCTAGTCTAAGCAGGAAATTAACTCTCTTATTCCAAAATTATTACACCACTAAATAAAGGAAATAAAAGAAATTTGCAGACTTCAGCTCCTTCTTTGGAATGTCCCTGCCAAGCTTGAAATAAAGTTAGCTCAAATATGTGGGTTTTTCCAAGATTTTCCAATAATATTATGAAATTATTGGACTTAATTGGATATAAACCCTATTCTCATGCTTCCTTGATGTTTTGAAATGATGTAAATGCAGGAAATTCAGTAGAAAATAGTTTGAAATTCGGAATTGTGGTCAAAATGACCAAAATACCCCTAATTATAAAGTTATACCTTTAAAATCAGGGTTTTTTGAAGGAAAACTTAGTAAAATTGGGATTTCGAAATTCAAATTGAATTCAATGATGATGAAATGCAATATGACATGCTTATAAATACATTAGGACTGTAAGATCAGAATTTGACATTTTGAAATTTAGCCAAAATAACGAATTTCGCTTGTTTTTCACTTGGATCCGGGTCCTGCGGGGCCCTGTTTTGGGTATTATGGATGATCCGAACCTCAAATGGATTCCAAATTGCACCAAATTCGGTATGAAGCATCTAAACACTCTGATAAACAACCTAGAATGCTAAAAATCACGAAATGATATGATTTAAATGCTAAAATTCAAGGAAAGTCCTAAAATGATGGATTTTGCCTATGGATCCGAACCAAATGCAATGCCTAATATGATAATGCAAGATTTACACCATGGAAACTTCTGATATTTTGCAGACTGCTAAAAGATCCTAAATGGAACATTTTTGGTTTTTACAGCCTTGGGATTTGAGCCATGGTGAGTTCAATAACAGGGATTTAGTTCAGACAGAGGTAAAAATCACACTAATCTGATGTAAAATGCTAAAAAAATACAAAACGGCCATGAAAATTTATGAAATTAATCAGGGCTATGAACGACACCTACATGAACAACTTTCATGTTTATGACTTCGGCATTTGATGAACATAAACACCGATAAAAATATAACTATTCCTGCCTAAACTAACAGAACAGACAAATGTGGCAAAACAAGGGGCTGACAAGAAAAATCCGAAGAAGGGATCAACACTGTTCTAAAAATTACAGGCTTTCAGATTCAAATAGAGGACACCACGGACATAACTTTCATGTTTTACAGTTTCGGATTTGGAGCAACACACAAAGAGAAACTATAGTCCTAAGTCGATCCAAGATCTCAGAGGCCCAAATTAGGCTCTGACACGTGTACCGACATCTCGGATTTTTTTTAGACATTAAACAAAATCAGAAAAATCTGATAAAATCATATTGAAAACTAGACATTTTCCCGAGTTCAGGGCATTTTTCGGATCGAAAATCGGATCTCCCAAGAGGGAGAACTCGATTTTACAAGTCGGCAAATGATTTTCAAAACGCATCCCGGGTAACAAAACCCCACTTGTCATTTTGAACGTTTACCACAGTAAACAAATTCAAATGCCTCCGAATTTTTGGTAAAATTTCAGGGACACATAAGGGCGCATTCCGTGATTTTTTTGGGATTTTTAATAAAAAACAAATGCATGAAATGACGTGTGGACTGACTGACAAAAGCAGAGACCTACTGAAAATAAGCAGAATTGAAATAAAGGCTAAATTAATCCTAATTAATTCATGAAATGTACTAAATGAATGAAATAAAATGCAAATTAAACCTAGCTAACTACATGCATGTTAAAATCATCAAGGAAGCATAATGACACATTTTTATGTATGTCGTTTTATGAGAATAGCTCAATCCATCCCTCGGATGAGCTCTTTCTTCAAACGACTCCCGATTCGGATTATAGCATCACATCAAGGGGAAAAGAAGTGCACCTTGCTTCGTTACGCAGCGTAGGAGCTCTTGAAAGGGTCAGCTATCACGAGCTTCCTTCGTCCTTCGCTCCAAGCTTCGGATGGTTCACAAAAATCGACCTCTGTTGGAATCGAATTCGCCACGGCACGAGCTCTACTCCACCTTCTTCAATGCGCCAAAGGGGGCACGATTTCCAAAGTTCAAAAGTTGGATTTTCCAAGTTCACAAGAGCTAAAAAATGGATCCCCCTTTAGGCTGGGCGTGAACCCTTGTTTTTATAACTTTTCTGAAAATTTTTGAAATTCAAACAGGTTCAATCTGAGCCCTCCATGTGGCGCCATCTCAGGGGGTGCCATCTGGGGGTTTGAAATTCGAATTTGGCTTTTGCAGGGAGCCCTCAGGTGGCGCCACCTCAAAAGGCTATTTTTATTAAAAATAAAATAAAGATAAAATTTTGAAGCCAAGTGGGACTCTGGATTGATGCCACCTCAAAAGGTGTTCTGAGGTGTAAAGTTGAAAGCAGTAGGAGCATGCCATGTGGCGCCATCTCTGGAGGTGCTTGACATGTGTCAGAGGGATAGGAGTGGAGGAAGCAGATTGTGCCACCTCAGAAGAATTCAAATTCTACTTTTCTGCAGGAAAGGAGAGGCTGACATGTGGCATTTCCTCAGAGTGGCTCCTACGATGCCATGTGGCAAGAGGGAGGAAAAGGAGGGAAAGGGACACGTGGCACCATCTCAGACAAAATTGAAAAGGTGAAGTTCAGGATTTGCGCCACCTCAGTCTGGAGTTTGAATATTTGAATTCTAGCTTTCTCTAAAGGAGGCAGAAAGTGACATGTGTCACTTGCTTTTTCTGAAGAAAGCAGAGAATGACACGTGTCCCTTGCTTTTTCTGAGAAGAGCAAAGGGTGACATGTGTCACTTGCTTTTTCTGAGAAAAGCAGGGAGTGACATGTGTCTTCTACTTTTTCTAAAGGAAGCTGGAGATGACATGTGTCATCTACTTTTCTGAAAGAAGTAGGGAGAAGACATGTGTCCTCTACTTTTTCTGAAGGAGGTAGAAGGGGACATGTGTCACCTGCTTTTTCTGAAAGAAGCAGAGAATGACACGTGGCAGAGGGGAGAAAAGGAGGGCCAAGCCATGTGGCGCCATCTCAGACAACATGGAAAAGGTAGAAGTTCAGGATCTGCGCCACCTATGAGGAGATTTGAACTTTTGAATTCTAGTTTTTCTGAAGAAAGCAGGAAATGACACATGGCACTTGCTTTTTCTGAGGAAATGAGAGCTTGCCACATGTCCTCTGCAGGAGACATTCCAGATGGCGCCACCTCAGAGGAGACAAGCCTACCTTTTTTGTAGGAATTCAGAAGTGACACATGTCTTCTACTTTTCTGAGAAAAGTAGGAAGAGACATGTGTCAGGCTACTTTTCTAGAAGGAAGGAGGGGTTGACACGTGTCCCCTGCAGGAGACACTCTAGATGGCGCCACCTCAGAGGAGACAAACTCCACTTTTTCTAGACAGGACAACCTATGACACTTGGCATCTCCTGGTAGTCTTTGAAATGACACATGGCGCAGGATGGATAGGGTGACACATGGCAGATAAATGGGATGACATGTGGCGGCTTCTGAAGGTAGCCCCACACTGACACGTGGCAGAAGAGGGAAGGTGACATGTGGCACCAACTCTAGGTGAACCCTATGCTGACACATGGCATGTAAATGGGAGGAGAGAGAAAGGACAAGTGGCACCAATCCAGGGGACAAGGCTCCTATATTTTTGGGTTTTTCAAAATTCAAATTTTCAAAAGGAAAGCTTGTGTGACACTACCTCAGTGTGGGTCCCACATTGCTTCTTTATTGAAATAAGGATAAAACCACAACTTCTTTTTGGAATTTTCATAAAATCTGGACTAATGGGCAAAACAGGAATTTTGGAAAGAGTTGGCCCTTGTAGGGCGATTTTGTAAAAGAAAGATATTTGAAATTGTCAAAAAGGGCAAAATCTGAGGTGAAGTGACTGAAATCCATATTGAAAACTATCCAGATCGTTTTCCTGAGAAAATATTTTGAAATTCAGAGCCCTAGGGGTAAAATGGGAAGAATTGATAATTTTGAAGACCCAGGGTTTTGAAATCAATTTTGAAAATAGTTAAAATTCGAATCTGGATTGAAAATTTTGAAATCAAGAGTTCTGGA